>NC_048419.1:25987871-25995854 GCF_013103735.1 Etheostoma cragini | reverse complement strand
GTAATAAAGACTTTACAGTAATAATAAAGACTTTACTGTAATAAGACTTTACAGTATTAATAGACTTTACTGTAATAATGAAGTCTTTACTGTATTAATAGACTTTACAGTAATAATAAAGACTTTACTGTATTAATAAAGACTTTACTGTAATAATAAAGACTTAACAGTAATAATAAAGACTCTACTGTAATAATAAAGACTACTGTAATAATAAAGACTTTACAGTAATAATAAAGACTTTACAGTAATAATAAAGACTTTACTGTAATAAGACTTTACACTATTAATAGACTTTACTTTAATAATGAAGACTTTACTGTATAAATAGACTTTACTGTAATAATAAAGATTCTACTGTAATATAAAGAATTTACTGTAATAATAAAGACTACAGTAATAATAAAGACTTTACAGTAATAAAAAAGACTACAGTAATATTAAAGACTTTACAGTAATAAAGACTTTACTGTAATAAGACTTTACAGTATTAATAGACTTTACTGTAATACTGAAGACTTTACTGTATTAATAGACTTTACAGTAATAATAAAGACTTTACTGTATTAATAAAGACTTTACTGTAATAATAAAGACTTAACAGTAATAATAAAGACTCTACTGTAATAATAAAGACTCTACTGTAATAATAAAGACTTTACAGTAATAATAAAGACTTTACAGTTATAAGACTTTACTGTATTAATAGACTTTACAATAATAATAAAGACTTTACTGTATTAATAAAGACTTTACTGTAATTATAAAGACTTTACTGTAATAATAAAGACTCTACTGTAATAACAAAAACTCTACTGTAATAATAAAGACTTCACAGTAATAATAAAGACTTTACAGTAATAATAAAGACTTTACAGTAATAATGAAGAATTTACTGTATTAATAGATTTTACAGTAATAATAAAGACTTTACTGTATTAATAGACTTTACAGTAATAATAAAGACTTTACTGTAATAACAAAGACTTTACAGTAATAATAAAGACTTTACAGTTATAAGACTTTACTGTATTAATACTTTACAATAATAATAAAGACTTTACTGTATTAATAAAGACTTTACTGTAATTATAAAGACTCTACTGTAATAATAAAGACTCTACTGTAATAATAAAGACTTTACAGTAATAATAAAGACTTATCAGTTATAAGACTTTACAGTAATAATAAAGACTTTACAGTAATAATGAAGAATTTACTGTATTAATAGATTTTACAGTAATAATAAAGACTTTACTGTAATAATAAAGACTTTACTGTAATAATAAAGACTTTACAGTATTAATAGACTTTACAGTAATAATAAAGATCTTACTGTAATAATAAAGACTTTACAGTAATAAAGACTTTACAGTTATAAGACTTTACAGTAATAATAAAGACTTTACTGTAATAAGACTTTACAGTAATACTAAAGACTTTACTGTACTAATAAAGACTTTACTGTTAGAAAGATATTATAGTTATTAGAACTTTACTTTAATATTAAAATATTGTGTAAACTATGACGTGTAGTAACCGATATTCGTGTTAAATGTGTGGAGTAAAAGCACGGAGGACTAATAGCTAAGATAAAGCTAACATTACACTGGCTCTCTTTACCCAGCATTCTCCTTGCCAATGTACGGTCGCTGATGAACAAAATGGAGGAGATCCGACTCAGCATTACACACAGCAAGAGACTTCTGAACTGTAATGTCATGATCTTCACGGAAAGATGGTTAAACAGCGAGTATGGGACAATGCTATTGAGCTAGCGGGACGCCACACGTTCCGGGCGGATAGAACACTAGATGGCTCCGGTTAGACCAGAGGTGGTGGACTGTGCATTTACACTAACAAAGCTTGGTGCACAAACTCTGCTTTGTTGGGAGACATTGTTCAGCTAACCTTGAGTTTCTCATGGTTAAATGTAGACCGGTCAATCTACCACAGGAGTTCACTTCTACTATTATCACTGCAGCCTATATTCCCCCGGACGCTGAGGCCAGGTCTGCCATGAAAGACCTTCGCGCAGCCGTCAGGAAACAACAGACCGTTCACCCGGAATCTGCGTTTATTGTTGCTGGTGATTTTAATCATTCAAACTTAAAGTCAGTGCTACCAAAATTTCACCAGCATGTTTCTTGTCCCACCAGAGGAAACAAAACTTTAGACCATGTTTACACAAACAAGGCTGGAGCCTACGTCGCGACACCCCTCCCCCACCTGGGACAGTCAGATCACCTTTCTTTGTTCCTCACCCCCAAATATGCACCTCTCATCAACCGTGTGAAGCCATCAGTGAAGACCATCAAGGTGTGGCCTGCAGGAGCAGATTCATCACTTCAGGAAAGGTTTCTACACAAAGACTTCTCAAGCAACCAGTGGCTCTCACACGGTCCCTGACTGCTACACCTCCTCTGTACTGGATTATATTAGCACCCCCATAGAAAATGTTACAACCCAGAAGCAGATCACCACATACCCAAATCAGAAGCCATGGTAAGAACAGGAAAGTGCGACTCCTATTGAAGACCCGCAACACTACCTACCACAGGCCTACAGCACATCCAGAGCAAATCTGAAAAGGGGCATCAAAGAGGCCAAGCACTGCTACAAGCTGAAGATAGAGGGACACTTCTCCAACGCTGACCCTCGAGGCATGTGGCAGGGCTATCAGGCCATCAGTGACTACAAACCAACTCAATCCACCCCCCAATGAGCTTAATGACTTTTATGCTCGCTTTGAAAGAGACAACAGAGAAACTGCCACCAAGCTCAAACCCCTAGCTGACCACCCGCCAATCACACTCTCCTCCACAGATCTCTGCAAGGCACTGAGCAGGATCAGCACGCACAAGGCTGCTGGATCAGATAACATCCCTGGACGCGTACCATGTACATCAGGCCATGTACAGAGCAGCTCGCTGGGGTTTTTACAGACATTTTCAACCCGTCTCTCGCCCAAGCAGCCGTACCAACATGCTGTAAATACACTTCCATTGTGCCAGTGCCAAAACACCCAGCTACCGCCCTGTAGCACTCACACCCATCGTAATGAAGTGCTTTGAGCAGCTGGTCCTGGCACACCTAAAAGACTCACTACAATCAACATTGGACTCACACCAGTTTGCCTACCGTAGCAATAGGAGCACAGAGGATGCGGTTTCCATGGCACTGCACTCTGTGCTCACACATCTGGACAATAAGAACACTTATGCTCAAATGCTGTTTGTTGACTTCAGCTCAGCATTCAACACCATCATCCCGGCTAAGTTATTAGCCAAACTTGGAGACCTGGGCATCACCACTCCACGTGCAACTGGATTTTGGACTTCCTGACCAACAGACCCCAGAATCTCCGATCAGGCTCCAACTGCTCCACATCCATCACACTCAACACTGGTGTACCACAGGGCTGTGTGCTAAGCCCTTCTCTACTCCCTCTTCACCTCCGACTGCAAGCCTGTGTACGAATCTAATTCCATCATCAAGTTTGCGGACGACACTACGGTGATTGGTCTCATCGGCAACAACGATGAGACTGCCTATAGGTAGGAGATCCAGCACCTGGCCACATGGTGCACTGAAAATAACCAGCTCCTCAACACCACCAAAACCAAGGAGCTCATCGTGGACTTCAGAAAAGAGTCAAGAGGCATGCACGACACCACCCACATCAATGGGATGTTCTGTCGAGCGTGTCTCAAGTTTCAGGTTTCTGGGGATCCACATCTCGGCTGTCCTTTAATTTGGATAGCTTCTGTCCAAACTTTATTTGTACTACCTTTAAATCCACTGTTATACTGCTCATTTTAGCCTAACTTATTACATCTATCTGTAAAAATCCTGTCTATAATAATAGCCGCCTGTATATTCACCTGTAAACCATCTGTATATCATGCTCATTGTACATATCTGTAAAAATTCTACTCATAGTAAATCCACCTGTATATTATATTCAGTACACATCCTGCTGTAAATCTTGCTCACAATACTAGTTTTTTTTTTAGTTATCGTCATAGGACAAACCCATTTGTAAAATTCTGTTTATGATAGTATTCATCTCTATATTTATCCAGTACATATCCATGTCATGCACTTACTGCTATTCGACTTCTGGTTAGACCCAAACTGCATCTCGTTGCCTTTTACAGGTACATGTACCTGTGTAATGATAATAAAGTTAGTCTAATCTAATCTACTAAAGTAAAACTATCGGAAATATCTACTAAAGTACAGTAACAAAGTATTTGTACTTTGTATCTCCGGTAGAAACAAATATAAAAACACACCTGAGCGAACAGTGTGTTACAAAAATATCAGCCGCCGACATGTACACACAAAATCAAACACAAAAACACACACACACACACACACACACACACACACACACACACACACACACACACACACACACACACACAGAGAGAACATTGGACTCAACCAGCAGCTCTTACCTTGCCGTACACTCCTCCAAACACAAACACTCTCTCCCAGCTCTGTATGACAGCGTGTGAGTGAGTGTGTGTCAGTGTGTGTGTGTGTGTGTGTGTTTGTGTATTATGTCTGCAGTAAAGTGTGAGGACGCTGTGATTGGTCCACAGGAACACACCTGAACCTATCAGCTGTTCTTAGAGTGAACTCAAAGAAACGTCACCGGCTCCACCTGCTGCAAGAATGTAGGTTGGTGGGTGTGTGTTTGTTTGTTTGTGTGTATCTCTTTGTGTGTACCTGCTTGTGTGTGTGTGTGTATGTATGTGTGTGTATATTTATATATACACACACATACATACACACACGCACAGTGTGTGTGTGTGTGTGTGTGTGTGCACTTTAACACACACACACACACTGTGCGTGTGTGTGTGTGTTAAAGTGCAGCTTTCTTCCTACCCACCTTCTCTTGTTTCGTTGCTGATCCACCAGGCAGAAATGTTTGGGGAGGAGCCACAGAGCCTTTCTGGTTCGTGTCTCATATTGATGATGTCATCACTGACATCACAAGGCTGAACCAAGTGATGGGGGTTTCCTGTGTGTTCTGATGGTTCAGGGTAATTGGAAGGAGTGACCCCCACACAATGTGGTCTCTATTTGGGTGGAATGAATTCTAACTGGGGCTATCTTGGGGTAAGGTTAGTCCTGATTGGTAGACTCTATCTTGGGGTAAGGTTACTCCTGATTGGTAGACTCTATCTTGGGGTAAGGTTACTCCTGATTGGTAGACTCTATCTTGGGGTAAGGTTAGTCCTGATTGGTAAACTCTATCTTGGGGTAAGGTTAGTCCTGATTGGTAGACTCTATCTTGGGGTAAGGTTAGTCCTGATTGGTAGACTCTATCTTTGGGTAAGGTTAGTCCTGATTGGTAGGCTCTGGGCGTTTCTCAATCCGTGTCCTTGTGTTCTTGTGAAACGTCATGTTTGGTGGCCAAAGTACTGACCCATAACACAAGTTAGCATTTCGGACAGAAACAGAACAGTTAAAATCCCCGGATGAGATCTCAACACGCCCGTTTTACCGAGGATACATCGGATGGTAACTTGTGTGAACTTGGCCGGGCCGGTATCCCAACATTCAATTTGGGTGTAAAGAGCGGATGGTTTCCGGTACACAGATCTTCACAATTTACGTCAATTATTAAATCAGTAAATTTATTTTAGGATGTTTTAGGGCAAGAAGTCAGCTGTGTAGATTTTGAATATAGGCAGTTCAACGGAAATTGATGGAGAATTAAAAAAGCCTTCGGAGTTGGAAAGCTCCACAATCACCTCTGGCCCAGCAGTTAGACAGACCCCTCTGACCCCACATTAAGACAGACCCCTCTGACCCCACATTAGGACAGACCCCTCTAGCCCCACATTAAGACAGACCCCTCTGGCCCCACATTAAGACAGACCCCTCTGACCCCACATTAAGACAGACCCCTCTTGCCCCACATTAAGACAGACCCCTCTAGCCCCACATTAAGACAGACCCCTCTGGCCCCACATTAAGACAGACCCCTCTGACCCCACATTAGGACAGACCCCTCTGACCCCACATTAAGACAGACCTGGCTCTCTCTCTGTACCTACCCCTAGTTCCTTTTCGGCTCCCTTTCTCTGTCCCTCTCCTCAAATCCCTTGCTGTTTTTTATCCTCGCCCTGTCTCCGTTGCTCTGTCTCTGTTGCTCCTTCTGTCTGTCTGTCTTCTCTGTGGTTCTCCCGCTCTGTCTTTTTCCCCTCCTCTGTCTGCCTTGTTCTCTGTGTCTTTCTTTGTGTCACGCTCGCTCTCTCCCTGCGTCCCTGCCCTTTGTCTCCCCTCGGTTTTCTCTCCTCTGGTCCCTCGCTCACTGGTCTCGGCCCTTGTTCTGGACTTCCTTGTGCCCGCCATTAGTGCCTTCTCTTTGTCTGGTCTTCTGTCCCATCCTTTCTTCCCTCCTGCGTCCTCTAGTCTCCGTCTTGTCCCTTCTTTGCCCTCTCCTTCATTTCCTTTCCCCATCTCCTCTTACTTGGTCTCCTCCTTCCGGTCGCTCCCTCCTCCTCTGTCCCTCTCGCTCCCTCCTCCATTGTCCCTCTCTCGCTCCCTCCTTCTCAGTCTTTGCTCCCCGTGTTTTCTTCTGTCCCTAGTGCCTTTTGCCCCCGCTTCCCTGTGTCCTAGGTCCCCTGGTCCTCGGTCCCCCTCTCTCCAGTCTGTGGTTTGCCCTCTCCGGGTTGTTTTCTGTTCCGTTTTGGGGTTTTTGTTTGACATCTGGAATCTGTCTTTGGGGGGGGGGGGGGGGGGGGGGGGGGGGGGGGGGGGGGGGGGGGTACTGTTGTGGTTTGGGGCTTTTGTTGGGTTTGTTTTCCAGTTTCTGCCTCCCTGTGAATCTCTGTGTTTTCCGCGGTCCCGTGTGCTTGGTCCTGTCTCATCCCCCCGGTAAGCGTCTGTATGTTTCGCATTTTGTCTTATTTTGAAACCTGTTTTCTGTCCTGTCTCTCCTCCAGGCTCGCTCTCCTTGTTATCCCGCTCCTGTGATTACCTGATGTTCTCCACCTGTTTCCCCACCCTCTCGTCACCTGCCTCTTGTTGTCTAATTACCTGGTGTATTTAAGGTCTGTGCTCCCCTTGTGCTTCGTCTGATCATTCCGTTCTGTCAGCTCCGTCTAGTCACTGTGTTCCAGCCTGTTTCCCTGTGACTTCCAGTGTTTCCCGTTTGGACCTTCCCCGTGTAATCCGTGTGTCTTCTCCGGCTCCCGTTTGGACCTTCGTTTGGACTCCTCTTCTCCCCGTACCGGTTGTATTTCTGTTTGGCCTTTGCCTTCATTTCCCCCTGTGAACTGTTGTAATAAACCCTCTGTTTACCGGCATATTCCTGCCTCCTTGTGCTGCATTTAGGTCCTTCTCCCCGCATCCCGTCACAGATTGGTAGACTCTATCTTGGGGTAAGGATAGTCCTGATTGGTAGACTCTATTTTGGGGTGTATGTATTTAGTGTAATATATGCAGTATGTGTATTTAGTGTAATATATGCAGTACATGTATGTATTTAGTGTAATATATGCAGTACATGTATTTATTTAGTGTAATATATGCAGTATGTATATGTATTTAGTGTAATATATGCAGTGTGTATATGTATTTAGTGTAATATATGCAGTGTGTATATGTATTTAGTGTAATATATGTAGTATGTGTATTTAGTGTAATATATGCAGTATGTATATGTATTTGGTGTAATATATGCAGTATGTGTGTGTATGTATTTGGTGTAATATATGCAGTGTGTGTGTGGTGTAATATATGCAGTATGTGTATGTGTGTGGTGTAATATATGCAGTATGTGTATGTATTTGGTGTAATATATGCAGTATGTGTATGTATTTAGTTCAGGGAGAAGTGTGAGATCCTGTAGCGCCCTCTGCTGGACCCCTGATGCACTGCAGGGGGGGAGAGAGAGAGAGAGAGAGAGAGAGAGAGAGAGAGAGAGAGAGAGAGAGAGAGAGAGAGAGAGAGAGAGAG
>NC_048419.1:25985518-25987771 GCF_013103735.1 Etheostoma cragini | reverse complement strand
CCCTCCCCCTCTCTCGCTGTGAGTCAGTCTGTTCGTTTCCATTCGTCGTCCGTCTGGAATGAGACTGAAGAGACGACGAAGTCGAAAAGAGGAGAGGAAGAAAAGAAGAGGAAGAGGATAGAGAAACACAGACAAAAACAACTGTAAAAAACAAGAGTATTAAGAGAAGAAGAAGAAGAAGAAGAGGATTAAGAAAAGAAGAAGAGCAGCAGCAGGTCTTTATAAACTGTTTCTGTTTTTTAAATGTATCGAAAGTACCTAAAGTACCTGAAGTACCTGAAGTACCTTGAGTATCCAAAGTAGCTGAAGTACCTGCAGTACCTTGAGTATCTAAAGTGTATCTGAGAGCAGAGGATCAACATCTGAGATGATGCAAAGCTTTTATTGTGAAAGTAACCAAGCAGCAGTCAGTTTATTGATGAAAATAAAGACTTTTATTGTGAAAGATACTGGTTTGAGTCTTAACTTTATTTTACACATCAATGAAAAGATTAAATAATAAAAAGATTAGATTATAAATAACTAGAATATCAGCAGATGAATAGGGATAAATAACCATCTAATAACAATAATAATAACACATATAGTTATACTACTACTAATAATATTATCTCAACCAATCAGGAGCCAGGAAGCCTTCGGCATGGTGCAATGACCGCCAGGTGAGTGTCTGGATGTTGTGTTTCCTGTTTTATTTTGAATTCTCCATCTTCTTCCTGGTCTAGTCTAGTTTTAATTCCTGTCTTGATGGCTCAAGACATATGTCGGATAATTTTTGCTTCATGTCCTTGTGGCTAGTCTTCCTGGTCTTCCTGGTCTTCCTGGTATTCCTATTCTTCCTGGTCTTTCTGGTTTTCCTAGTCTTCTTGGTATTCCTGGTCTTCCTGGTCTTCTTGGTCTTTTGGTCTTCCTGGTGTTCATGGTGTTCATGGTCTTCTGGTCTTCTTGGTCTTACTAGTCTTCCTAATCTTCCTGGTCTTCCTGGTCTCCCTGGTCTTCATGCCTTTTCTAGGCACTTTAGGAGGTGCGCTAGCAGGCTATGGACCAGGAATTTGGCTTTCCTGTCTCCAAGCCAATCTACCAGAGTCCTCGGTGTTGTGAGTAGAGCAGAGTCCAGAGTCCTAGGTGTTGTGCAGTAGACCAGAATCCTCAGTGTTGTGCGGTGGAACTGAATCCTCGGTGTTGTGCGGTGGCCCAGAATCCTCGGTGTTGTGCATCGGACAAGAGTCTATGCTGACTCTCCCAGGGACTGTGCTGGTGCCCGGCGCCCAGCGCTCCAGAGACTATGCTGGTGCCGTGCCAGACACCAGAGACTGTTCCATTGTCCAGTAGCCTACTTAAGAAACTGTGCTGGTTGCCGCTGCCTCAGAGATTGTGCCGTGACCGTAACAGCACCTCAGGAAAATTGATGATCCAGAGACTCCTTGCCGTGTTCTGTCCGTGGCCGAGTCCTGATCCTAGTGCCTTGTTGGTGGTCTTCAGCTCAGCTGACCCTTTACCTGGTTCCAGATCAGTTGACCCTTCAACTGGTTCTAGATCAGCTGACCCTTCAACTGGTTCTAGATCAGCTGACCCTTCAACTGGTTCCAGATCAGCTGACTCTTCACCTGGTTCCAGATCAGCTGACCCTTCAACTGGTTCCAGATCAGCTGACTCTTCACCTGGTTCAAGATCAGCTGACCCGTCTCCTGTTTGGCCTCCAGATGGACTCCGTCTTTGCCACAGGCCTCCATACTGATTTTGTCTTTGTCGCTGGTCTCCTGAGAGTCCTGGACATCCTACTAGGTTTACAGGGGGGTTTCACCTTCACCGTCATGCTCGGCCTCCAGAAGTCCTTCTCTGTTGCCGACCAGCCGGCGTCACCTGACAAGCCGCCTGCGTCCACATTTTAGAGGTTATCCCACATTTAGGTGATATTGTTTGTAGGCAATCAGGACTGGAGTGATGTGATCCACTCTTTTGGACTTAGTGAGGATTGGAGTGATCCAGTCTCTTGGTCTTAGTGAGGACTGGAGTGAGTGTGCTGTGATTGGCTGAACAGAGCTGCATGGCCGTGATTGGCTGAACAGAGTTGCAGGGCTGTGATTGGCTGAACAGAGCTGCAAGGCTGTGATTGGCTGTGAGGACCTGAAGTTAAGATGTGTTGCAGCGTCTCTGCTGCCCACAGGAAATACTTTGCTGTTTATTTTCTTCTGCTGGTCGACTCACATTCGTCACACACACACACACACACACACACACACACACACACAC
>NC_048419.1:25978004-25985418 GCF_013103735.1 Etheostoma cragini | reverse complement strand
CACGCTAAAAGTTGTGATTATTTACATGGAGTCTGGTGGAGATATGCTGCTCTATACACGCTAAAAGTAGTGATTATTGAGTAGAGATTGTTGTCCATCAGACACTCAAACATTTAACAGACAAATATTTTGGAATTGTACGAATAACAGATGTCTGATAATGTCTCTGTGTTCTCTTCCTCAGGTAAAGACGCTCCTCCTCCTCATCCTCCTCTCAGTGGGTCGGACCATGGCGCGGTCTTCCCGACTCTCTCCGGCGTCACTGATATCATCGCCTCCAGCATCCCGTCATTGGCTGGATTTGCCTCCTCCATCGGTGGCTTCTCCCCTTCAGCCCCCTTGGCACCCCCGGCCCCCCTGGCCCCCTCAGCCCCGCCCTCCATGGACAGCCCGTGTGAAGGCGTTGCCGCCCACATACCTACCTTCGAAGGACCTGCTAGCGCTGTGGCTAACCGAGCGGTCACGTTGCACCCTGCCCCCCCCTCTGCGCCTCCCTCTAACACAGCAGCTGTTAGCTTAGATCGCATCCTTAGCTCGTTAGCTAACATACCGAGTTTAGCAGGGATTGTTAGCAATGTGGCTAACCCTGCTGTTAGCGCCGTGATGACGCCTGCAGCCTCGTCAGACCCGCTCCCAAAACTGCCGGAGATCGTGGCAGCTCACACAGGTAAAGTCACACACAATCCTTCAAAATAAAAGTCTTCTTGGTGGATCTTGGTCTACCTTACTCTCGGTCTACGTTACCCTTGGTTTAAATTGCCCTGGGTCTACGTGACTCTAGGCCTCCGTACTCTGGGACTCAGTCCCTCTAGGTCTACCTTACCCTGGGTCTATGTTACACTGGGTCTCCTTCACACTGGGTCTACGTTACTCCGGGCCTCTGTTACTCTGGGCCTCCATTACTCTGGGTCTCCGTCACTCTGGGTCAACTTACCCCGGGACTGCGTTGCTCCAGGTCTACCTTACCCTGGGTCTGCATTAATCTGGGCCTCTGTTACTCTGGGTCTCTGCCACTCTGGGTCTATGTTACCCCTGGTTCAAAGTTACCTCCCCCCCCCCCACACACACACACACACACACACACACACACCCACACACACACACACACATTAATTGGCTTTGGTTGTTGATGCCAGTCTTACAGACATATTAACGTGTTACACTATTCAACCTGTACCTGAGTCTCTCAAGCCATTCTCCTGACAGCAGACGTGATAAATATCTCACACACACACACACACACGCACACTGTCTGGTTGTCTGATTGTCTGAGCAACATGTTGTGTTTGTGTGTGTGTGTGTGTGTGTTTAGACATTGGAGCCTTGTCACAGCTGGTGATGTCAACAGTTGACCCGGACGCTGACATCACGTTACCACCACTAGAGGGAGCTGCTGAGCCGACGGAGGAAGGTACTTAAGGAGAGGAATGACCTGCCCTACTCTCTGATTGGCTGCTAGTTGCTTCCTTTGTTGGTTGGATTGGTTAGGGTTAGGCATGAGTACTGGGATTGTTTAGGGTTGGGCATGAGGACTGGGATTGGTTAGGGTTAGTCATGAGGACTGGGATTGGTTAGGGCCAGGCATGAGGACTGGGATTGTTTAGGGTTGGGCATGAGGACTGGGATTGGTTAGGGTTATTCATGAGGACTGGGATTGGTTAGGGCCAGGCATGAGGACTGGGATTGTTTAGGGTTGGGCATCAGGACTGGGGCTGGTTAGGGTAAGAATACCAGGGTATACCGGGCCAATGGGAAAACAGCCATTGGTTAGGGATATTTCTGAGCCGTGGTCGGGGCCATAGACTCTGTTATGTTCCCATGTTCGGTTATCATCAGTTATCAGTTTCTCTTAACTGACCAATGACGAGCAGAAAAAACGGACTCGACCCTCCTGAGAACCGCTATGGCTGCACCTGGTTGGACAAAAGCCGTCTCCAAAACAACCAACACGGCGGCTCGTCTGATTTATTTTAGGAAAACTCTGTGAGAAATAATCAGCAGCTGCTACTGGTCACGTTGGGCTGGATGCTCCTGATTTAAATGAAGTCACCTGGATTCAACTTTATGCAAATGAGGAGCAGGAATCTTAAATATATTGGGTAAGCCAATCAGAAGAAGAGAAGGGCAGGACTTCATTCTAGTAAACTACAGCAGTTCCACCTGGTTCAGTGAGTCCCGCTGGGCACCGAACACCTTTTAGGCATCGGCTCTTTTACCTCTAAAGTATCGAGAATTGAAAAATGTCTCGTCATTTAATACCCAATTCAGGGTAAATTTAACCAGCGTCGGGGAGCCAATCAGCATGCAACATGCTTCTACCAAGATGTAAGAATGTCTGTGATTGGCTGTCTAATGTTACACAGAGGCTCACGGAGGCCGAGCTGGAACATGAAGATAAATTGGTGGCTCAGGGTTGTAATGTCTTTTTGTTTGATGTTGTAGGATTGAAATATTATTTAGGCGCCGGTGTTGAAGTCATGCGGTCAGGATTTAAACAGTCCTGGTCTCATTCTTCTTCTTTGGTTCTGGTTCCAGGTAACAAGCAGTCTCCTTACGCCGTCAAAGAGAACAGGCGGCACTCCACCATGTTGGCTTGTTGGACGAGCACAGAGGAAGCTGAAAGTGACTCGTCCAATGAGGAGGAGGATACAGGAGCTAGCCAATCCCTCCCTGGAGTCAGAGGACCAATGGGGGATGACCCTGCTCCTGATCAGAACCCAAACACTAAGTACGTAGTGTGTGTGTAGACAATGCTACAACGCTCTCCTGTTACTGACTCTTCTGCTGTGCTCCGCAGCCTCCCGTCCCATCCTGCAGCCCGACTGGTACCTAAACGGCCGGCCCTGCCCCCTCCTCAACCTCCTGGCCAATCAGGAAAGCTTCTGAAACAGAAGACCCCCAGGTACCCCTGCAGAGACACAATAGCTCTTTATTTGTGCTTTTCAATGTTGTCGAATCGAAAAGAATGTGAAACTTCCTCCAGCCATTTCAAGCACGTAGGGGTGGTTGCTATGTTGCCGGGGTCCAATGAGCCTGGACCCCCCTCAGATTATTGGTCCAATGAGCCTGGTCCCCCTCAGATTATTGGTCCCATGAGACTGGTCCCCCTCAGATTATTGGTCCCATGAGCCTGGATCCCCCTCAGATTATTGGTCCAATGAGCCTGGTCCCCCCTCGGAGTATCGGTGTTAAAGACGTATTAATGTGTGTGTGTTTGTCCTGCAGAGCGGCTACTATCCGAGTGTCCAGGAAGAAGGGGGCCAGCGGGGGTTCAGCGCCCCAGAGTGCCGTGGTCCGGGCCAGCTGGCTGGACGTCTGGAAGGGCTTCAAGTAACAATTCATTTAACATTTTATAATGTATCCTCTTTATTGATCCCCTAAAGAGAAATGCAATAAGGACTGAGCTACTGCCCCCCCATCATCACATACACACCCCCTACAGCGGCTGTGGCTCAGTGGTAGAGCGGTTGCCTGCCAATCTGAAGGTTGGTGGTTCGATCCCCGCCCCTGCAGTCATTGTCGAAGTGTCCTTGGGCAAGACCCTGAACCCCGAGTTGCCCCCGTTGCTGCGCATCGGAGTGTGAATGTGTGTGAATGTTTATCTGATGAGCAGGTGTGTAGATGTGTGTGAGTGTGTATCTGATAAGCAGGTGTGTAGATGTGTGTGAGTGTGTACCTGATGAGCAGGTGTGTAGATGTGTGTGAGTGTGTATCTGATGAGCAGGTGGCACCTTGTACTGCAGCCCCGGCCACAGTGTATGAATGTGTGTGATGGTGAATGTTTCCTGTAGATGTAAAAGCGCTTTGAGCAGTTGTTAAGATTGGAAAAGCGCTATATAAATACTTTACATTTACATCACATACACACCCCCTTTATCACATACACACCCCCATCATCCATCAGCCAATTATGTCCCTCATTACGTAGGGTTGTGGGTTTAAAGACATCAAGCTGTTAGGGACTCACTCTGACCTGTGGACATGTCTCTCTAACAGACACAATGTCTTATGGGCGACATTGGACGGACAGCTGATGTCTCTATGGAAGAAACGCACAGTAAGTCGCGTCTCTCTACGTCCATCTTGCTACGCCTGTCTCTCTACATCTGGCTCTCTATGTCTGTCTCTCTGGACAGTCTCTCTGTGTCTCTCTGGACAGTCTTTTTACATCTTTCTCTCTTTGTCTGTCTCTCTACATCAGTTTCTCTACCTCTGTCCCTCGTGATGGGAGTGCTTGTTTTGTTCGCCAGGACCAGTTCAGCGAGGTCCTCTTCCATGTCTCCAGTGTCACCAAGGTGAAGAAACAGGACAAAGGCCGGTTCTCCGTCTACTTCAAGAAGAAACATTATGACTTTGTGGCTCATAGCGATGGTAAGAACATTATGGTCTGGATCAGTCTGGGGACACTGTCCCCCTTGTTATTTCCCAAAGGTCTCACTGGACTGGAAAGATGGATTTCAATAAACTGAAAGCAGAGATTAAATTTTATATATCTTGGAGGTGTGGAACTCATCCTCTGTCTTTTTATCTTTTTTCCGTCTCAGAGGTTCACGAAGGTTGGGTCACGTCTCTGCTGGCATCTCGAGGTACGCCAAGCCCCGCCCCCCCAGAACTTCATGGACCAATCACCATCAAGGAACCACGGAGCCGCTCCTACGCTGCACTCTGGGGTCATGACCTGTGGATTTACCCCAACAAGGAAGGCTTCCAGCTGGGCATCGCCTCCTTCTCCATCGCCCTGAACGTAGCCTCGGTCAAACCTAAAGGGAAACACTCGTTTACCCTCAACACTCCTTACAGGACCTTCAGGTACGTACCTGTTTGTCTCCTCTGATCACTCCTTAAGAGACCTTCAGGTACGTAGCTGTCTGTCTCCTCTGATCACTCCTTACAAGACCTTCAGGTACGTACCTGTCTGTCTCCTCTGATCACTCCTTACAAGACCTTCAGGTACGTACCTGTCTGTTTCCTCTGATCACTCCTTAAGAGATCTTCAAGTACGTTCTTAAGTACGTAGGTTTTCTGTCTTTAAATTAAATCCTTACGTCTTACTTGATCTTTCTTGTCCCTGTGTTCCTCCCTTTGGGCCCGCCTCCTGCTTGCAGTCTGTCTGTTGATTCGTCAAAGGAATTGTCCACCTGGTTGGACAGTCTGTCCTCGTCCATCTGCAGCGCTCTGTCCAGCAGCCAGGTGGCGCTGCGTCTCTGGGAAAATCCTGAGAACAAAGTGTGTGGAGACTGTGGCTCGGCAAATCCTGAGTGGGCGTCGGTCAACCTGCTGCTGGTCATCTGTCAGGCCTGTGCAGGTACGTCCGTCTCCTATGTCCCCGTCCTCTGTCTCTGCATCCCCGTCCTCTCACTGTGTCCCTGTCCTCTGTCTCTGTGTCTAACCTCCCTCCCTGTCCTCTGTCTCTGCGTCCCCGTCCTCTCTCTGTGTCCCCGTCTTTTGTATCTGTGTCTAACCTCCGTCCCCCACGCCTGAAAGCCGGTAGCCTTTCCTCAGTTGCGCCACCTCTGTTCAGGATAAATAGTTCTGGTGCTCCCGTGGTAGGTCAGGACTGGCGAGCATACCAGAGTCTGACTGTGTCTGGCTGTATCTGTGTCTGGCTGTATCTGTGTCTGACGGTTTCTGACTGTTTCTGACTGTTTCTGTCTGTGTCTGACTGTATCTGTGTCTGACTGTGTCTGACTGTATCTGTGTCTGACTGTGTCTGACTGTTTCTGACTGTTTCTGACTGTGTCTGACTGTTTCTTTGTCTGGCTCTGTCTGGCTGTTTCTGACTGTTTCTGGCTGTGTCTGACTATGTCTGGCTGTATCTGTGTCTGACTGTTTCTGACTGTATCTGGCTGTGTCTGACTGTATCTGGCTGTGTCTGGCTGTACCTTAGTCTGACTGTGTCTGACTGTTTCTGACTGTGTCTTAATGTGTCTGGCTGTATCTGTGTCTGGCTGTGTCTGGCTGTATCTGTGTCTGACTGTGTCTGACTGTTTCTGACTGTGTCTTAATGTGTCTGGCTGTATCTGTGTCTGGCTGTGTCTGACTGTGTCTGACTGAGTCTGACTGTGTCTTAATGTGTCTGGCTGTATCTGTGTCTGACTGTTTCTGACTGTGTCTGACTGTGTCTGACTGTTTCTGTGTCTGGCGGTTTCTGACTGTTTCTGGCTGTGTCTGACTGTGTCTGACTGTGTCTGGCTGTATCTGTGTCTGACTGTTTCTGACTGTATCTGGCTGTGTCTGACTGTGTCTGGCTGTATCTGTGTCTTGATGTGTCTGGCTGTATCTGACTGTGTCTGTCTGTTTGTGTCCTTAGGTCAGCATCGCGCTCTGGGCAGCAGCCTGTCCAAAGTACGCAGTCTAAAGATGGACAACAAGATCTGGACTGAACCACTCCTACAGGTGGGGGTTTGACTTAACCACTCTTTCATGAATGGACACAGCAGGGTGTTACCTGACCTTTGACCTGTTCCTCTCCTAGCTGTTTCTTCGCTATGGCAACCGTCTGGCCAATCAGGTGTGGGCTCCGGCGGTGCCGGCGGCGGAGCAGCTGCGCCCGGAGTCGTCGGATGAGGAGAGGTCAAAGTTCATCCAGGATAAATACAGGAGGGGGCGCTACAGGCGGGTGCACGCTCTGACAACATCACGGGACCTCATGGACCAGGTCTGAGTCTTACAATATCTGTCTGTTTCCATAGTAACACCAGGTAGATACAGGTCTGAGTGTGTGTGTTTTTGTCACATTGTTTTGTTTAAAAACAGAATGTTTTTGTTTAGTTTTCTCCATTTCTGTAGTTCTTTTCTCATGTGTGACGGTCTCCAGCGTTCCTTTGTCATAGTGTTGTGTGTGTGTGTGTGTGTGTGTGTGTGTGTGTGTGTGTGTGTGTGTGTGTGTGTGTGTGTGTGTGTGTGTGTGTGTGTGTGTGTGTGTGTGTTTGTGTGTTTCAGAGGCTGCGCCAGGTGGTGTGCGGAGACGACGTGGAAGAAACGATGTCTCTGATCTGCTCAGGAGCAAAGGTCCAATAATCTAATGATTAATCTTATATACAGTGGTCTGCGAAAGTTTGGGCAACCTTGTTAATTTCCATGATTTTCCTTCATAAATCGTTGGTTCTTAGGATAAAAAAAAATCTGTTAAATATATCATATAGGAGACAAACACAGTGATATTTGAGAAGTGAAACGAAGTTTATACCATTTACAGGAAGTGTGCAATAATTGTTTAAACAAAATTAGGCATGTGTATAAATTTGGGCACTGTTGTCATTTTACTGATTTCAAAATCTTTAGAACCAATTATTGGAGCTCAAAATTGGTTTGGGAAGCTCAGTGACCCTTGACCTACACTCACCGGTCACTTTATTAGGTACACCTGTCCAACTGCTCGTTAACACTTAATTTCTAAGCAGCCAATCACATG
>NC_048419.1:25975547-25977904 GCF_013103735.1 Etheostoma cragini | reverse complement strand
CTGTGAATCTTCTCTGAAGAGTAGCGACATGGGAGTCTCAAAAGAACTGTCACATGAACTGAAAACAAAGATTGTTCCCCATCATGAATTAGGGGAAGGATCCAGAAAGCTGTCTAAGAGATATCAGCTGTCTGTTTGGACAGTTAGGAACATAGTCAGGAAATGGAAGACCCCGGGCACAGTTCAAGGTAAGGCTCCAAGTGGCAGACCAAGGAAAATCACGGAGAAACAGAAGCGAAGAATGGTTAGAAGAGTCAAAGTCAACCCACAGGCCAGCACCAAAGACCTACAACAGGATCTCGCTGCAGAGGGAGTCATTGTGCATTGTACAACTATTGCGCGCACTTTACACAAGGAGACCCTGTACGCAAGAGTGATGCGGAGGAAGCCTTTTCTCCGCCCACATCCCAAACAAAGCCGCTTGACGTATGCTAAAGCACATTTGGTCAAGCCGGCTTCCTTTTGGAACAAGGTGCTGTGGACTGATGAAACTAAACTTGAGTTATCTGGACATAACAAGGGGCGTCATGCATGGAGGGAAACCCTGCTGCCTACAGTAACGTTTGGTGGTGGTTCCACCCTGCTGTGGGCCTGTGTGGCCAGGGCAGGGACTGGGACTCTGGTTCAAGTTGAGGGACGCATGGATTCCACCAAATATCAGCAGATTCTGGAGACCAATGTCCAGGAATCAGTGACAGTGAAGCTGCGCCAGGGCTGGATCTTTCAACAGGACAATGACCCTGAACACTGCTCAAAACCTACGAAGGCATTCTAGAGGAACAAGTACAACGTTGTGGAATGGCCATCTCAGTCCTCAGACCTGAATGTTATGGAAAATCAGTGGTGTGACTTAAAGAGAGCCGTCCATGCTCGGAAACCATCAACCCTGAATGAATTAGAGGGGTTTGTAGAGAGGAATGGTCCAAAATACCTCCAACCAGAATCCAGACTCTCAGAGGAAGCTGTAGGAAGCGTTTAGAAGCTTTTATTTCTGCAAAAGGGGGATCTACGAAATATTGAGTTATTTTTTTTGATTGTGGTGCCCAAATTTATGCACATGCCTAATTTTGTTTAAACAATTATTGCACACTTCCTGTAAATGGTGTAAACTTCGTTTCACCTCTCAAATATCACTGTGTTTGTCTCCTATATGATATATTTACCTGATGTTTTTTTATCCAAAGAACCAACGATTTATGAAGGAAAATCATGGAAATTAACAAGGTTGCCCAAACTTTTGCAGACCACTGTATATACACACACACACACACACACACACACACACACACACACAGACATACACACAAAGACACACAAACAGAGACACACACACACACACACACACACACACACACACACACACACACAGACACAGACATACACACGAAGACACACAAACAGAGACACACACACACACACACACCGATAAACACAGAGACACACGCACACACACCGACACACACAGAAACACACAAACACACATACACACAGTCCTGAAGTATCTTTCTTCATTGGTTTGTGATTGATTTTAAATGACGTCATCCAATCAGGTGCGTCAGACGGACCTCCAGAGCCCCGCCCCCATCCTGCTGGCCGAGAGGGCCAATCAGGCTCTGCAGACAGAGCTGCTACGCCTCAACGAGTACACAGGTAACACACACACACACACACACACACACACAGGTAACAAACACAGGTAACACACACACACACATACTGATAAAACACACACACATACTGGTAAAACACACACACACACATAGGTAACACAGGTAACAAGCACACACACAGGTAACACAAACACACACAGGTAACACACACACACACACACACACACACACACAGGTAACATACACACACTCACAGATATCACACACACACAGGTAACACACACACACGCCACACACACATTTTTTTGTTTAAAAACAGAATGTTTTTGTTTATTATCCTCCAATTGTGTAATTTTTCCTCGTGTGTGACTGTCTCCAGCGCCCGTTGTCATAGTGATAGAGAGACAGCAGGAGGTTTAAGGAGCGTCACCTGGCTCTGATTCCTCTTCTTCTTCTTTCAGACGTCCCGCCTCACCTGCCTCAGTCAGCCAATAGGAGACGTTACTCCGCTCCCTTAGGTAGCCTGAGCCTCCTGATTGGATGAGTCTGACTCCTGTTCCTCATTAACTGTCTCTAGACCAGGATCAGGTCCACACACGTATACTAGGTCTCACATTAACTAAGGGGAGGTGTGTGTGTGTGTGTGTGTGTGTGTGTGTCTGTGCCTGTGTGTGTGTGTCTGTGCCTGTGCCTGTGTGTGTGTGTGTGTCTGTGCCTGTGCCTGTGTGTGTGTGTGTGTGTCTGTGT
>NC_048419.1:25971048-25975447 GCF_013103735.1 Etheostoma cragini | reverse complement strand
CTGTGTGTGTGTGTGTGTGTGTGTGTGTGTGTGTAGGGGAGGAAGACGAGGAGCTCCATGGTAAACTGGAGGAAGATCGTTTTCTCTTCTCGTTGGAGAACCAGTCGGCGGCGTGTGACGTCCTCGACCTGCGGGAAGTCCTGTCTGTCTTCCTGAAAGACGTGTAAGACTTCTCCTTGGGATCCGTCTTCTGAAAGTCTCAGTGAAGACACACTGATCGTGTCCCCCTTCAGACTGGTGTCCACACAGACAACAGCTCTCTCTGGTGGAGACTCCTCCGTCTCTTCTCTCTGGAGGAGACTCCTCCATCTCCTCTGTCTCTGGGGGACAATCCTCCGTCTCCTCTGTCTTTGGTGGACATTCCTACGTCTCCTCTGTCTCTGGGGGAGACTCCTCTGTCTCCTCTGTCTCTGGTGGACATTCCTCTGTCTCCTCTGTCTCTGGGGGTGACTCCTCTGTCTCCTCTGTCTCTGGGGGTGACTCCTCTGTCTCCGGGGGAGACTCCTCTGTCTCCTCTGTCTCTGGTGGACATTCCTCTGTCTCCTCTGTCTCTGGGGTTGACTCCTCCGTCTCCTCTGTCTCTGGTGTATATTCCTCTGTCTCATCTCTTATCTGGGGGAGACTCCTCTGTCTCTGGTGGACATTCCTCTGTCTCCTCTGTCTCTGGTGGAAACTCCTCCGTCTCCTTTGTCTTTGGGGGAGACTCCTCCGTCTCCTCTGTCTCTGGGGGACACTCCTCCAACCAGATATTAATATTTGAGTGACGGGCCGTGGTGTTTGGAGAAGACATGAACATGGACGTATTAAATATTAATACAGAAACTAATACTCTGAAAACAAGAAGGAGGCTCAATGGATGAATTACATAAATATATATCATCAGATATGGATGGATATTTAGATACTCTGTATTTGTGTGTGTGTGTGTTTGTGTGTGTGTGTGTGTGTGTGTGTGTGTGTGTGTTTGTGTGTGTGTGTGTGTGTGTGTGTGTGTGTGTGTGTGTGTGTGTGTGTGTGTGTGTGTGTGTGTGTGTGTGTGTGTGTGTGTGTGTGTGTGTGTGTGTGTGTGTGTGTGTGTGTGTGTGTGTGTGTGTGTGTGTGTGTGTGTGTGTGTTGCGGTGTGGTGCGTTGCGTTGCAGCCACCAGTTTGAGATGGTGACCCTGAGTGATCAGCTGATCTGTGCTGCAGACAGCCAGGAGGTGCTGCTGACTCACCTGCATCACATCCTAAAGGTACCCCTGTCCCGGGGGGGAGGTCTGTGTGTTTGTATATATGTAGTCCACTAATATTTAAAGATATGAAGTTACACGGCGGTCACACCTGTCCTCATTAAAAGGTTTCTGAAGTTTAATGTTTAATCATTTTCTCCCAATATTCCAACCTAACTCTGTTTGTGTCTCCAGGTGATTCTCCCGGGGGGCGTCTCCTACGCAGAGGTGGGCGGGGCCTCTGCCGTCAGTAAAGTGTGTGTCGTGGAGGTGGGCGGGGCCTCAAGTAGCTGGGATGCCTGGGCGTTGTTGTGGGAGGACGGAGTCAGCGTGTATCCCGTCCACAGCCCCCCGCTGGCGCTGACTATGGATCTGAGCGCGCTCACTCACCACGGTAACGCCCTTCATGAAAACATCACATGATCAATATGTATGAGTAAATTAATTACAATCCTCCATCATCCTCCAACTCTGCCTCCACCACCGAGGACGTGTCAGCTGGATTTAGGAGTTCCTCAAAGAGCTCCTTCCACCGCTTACCTCCGCAGTTGAGGTCAACAACGTCCCATCCTTACTGTATACAGCTTGGATGGTTCCCCGCTTCCCCCTCCTGAGGTGGCAACGGTTTTCCAGAAGCACTTTGGTGCCGATCGAAAGTTCTTCTCCGTGTCTTCTCCGAACTTCTCCCACACCCGCTGCTTTGCCTCTGTCACAGAAGAGGCTTTAGCCCTTTGGGCCCGTCGGTACCTTGCAACTGCCTCTGGAGTCCTCCGGGACAACATATCCCGGAAAGACTCCTTCTTTAATCGGACGGCTTCCCTGACCACCGGTGTCCACCAAGGTGTTCGAGGGTTACCGCCCCTTGAGGCACCTAAGATCCTTAGACCACAGCTCGCCGCTGCAGCGTCAGCAATGGAAACTTTGAACATTGTCCACTCAGTTTCAATGCCCCCAGCCTCCACAGGGACCCCGGCCTCCACACGGCCCCCCATCCTCTTCAGGGGCCCCCAGCCTCCACAGGGATGCCCAAAAAGCTCTGCCAGACGTGTGAGTTGAAAGTCTGTCGCACAGGGGCCTCCTCCAGACGTTCCAAATTTACCCTCACTATGCGTTTTGGCTTACCAGGTCTGTCCAGAGTCTTCCCCCACCCCCTGACCCAACTCACCACCAGATGGTGATCAGTTGACAGCTCTGACCCTCTCTTCACCCGAGTGTCCAAAACATACAGCCTCAGATCAGATGAAACAATTATAAAATCGATCCTTAACCTTGTTTGGTGCATATGCACAAACAACAGTCAGAGTTTTCCCCCCCATCACCTGCAGGCATAGGGAGGCGAGCCTCTCGTCCACCGGGGTAAACTCCAACGCAGCGGCGCTCAGCCGGGGGTTTGTGAGTATCCCCACACACGTCCAGCGCCTCACACCATGGGCAACTCCGTAGTAGGACAGAGTCCAACCACTATACAGGAGTATGGTTCCAGAACCGAGACTGTGCATAGAGGTGAGCCCCACCAGATCTAACGGGTAACGCTCCACAAGTTCCGGCTCCTTCCCCCACAGAGAGGAGACACTCCACGTCCCCAGAGCCAGCCTCTGCTTCCTGGGTCTGGTTGCCGGGCTTCTACCGGGCAGGGTCCCTCTATCCCCTACTCGCTTTTTCACAGGGTATTTGAACCATTCTTTGCCTGGCCCCTCCCCTGAGACCACTTTGCCATGGGAGAACCTACCAGCAGCACACAGCTCCAGACAACACCGCCCTCAGGTTCTTAGAGAGACCAACCTCTCCACCACGGTCAGGTGATGGTTCCCTGGGGAGGCAGAAATAAATTCATTATTTATTCAGCAGATAAGGTTTACGTCAGTGTTTATCACATAAGCCGAATATCATCAAGATAAAATCTGGCGAGACCAGCGGAGTTCCTTTGAGTCCATATTCATGAAATTCATCAAATTTGACTGTTTCCATAAAGCCTATTTCATTAAATATCAGTAGTTCTGATAGAAACATGATGATGAACCAGAGCTGGTGTTGGGTCCTTGAGGACAGATGTTTCTCCACTGTGCTCTGACGGGTTGAGATAGTTGAGTGTCCTGTCAACTTGGTTTCTATTATATCTTATATTACATCTTAGATATCTCATACATTTTATATTATATTTTATGTATCTTATATTACATGTTATATATCTTAAATTTCATCTTAGATATCTTATATTACATGTTATATATCTTACACATACCTAAAGGATTATTAGGAACACCTGTTCAATTTCTCATTAATGCAATTATCTAATTAACCAATCACACAGCAGTTGCTTCAGTGCATTTAGGGGTGTGGTCCTGGTCCAGACCATCTCCTGACCTGGTCCAGACCATCTCCTGGACTCCAAACTGAATGTCAGAGTGGGAAAGAAAGGGGATTTAAGACATTTGGAGCATGGCATGGTTGTAGGTGCCAGACGGGCCGGTCTGCTCAGTTACTGGGATTTACACCCACAACCATTTCAAGGGTTTACAAAGAATGGAGTGAAAAGGGAAAAACACCCAGCATGCATCAGTCCTGGGGGGGAGGAATGCCTTGTTGATGCTAGAGGTCGGAGGAGAATGGGCCGACTGATTCAAGCTGATAGAAGAGCAACTTTGACTGAAATAACAACTCGTTACAACCGAGGTGCAGCAAAGCATTTATAATTATAATAATAATAATAATAATAATAATACATTTTATTTATAATGCCCTTTACATTTCAACTGAAATCTCAAAGTGCTGTAGTAGCAAGGAGTTAAAAACAGTTTCAAGAATATAACAAAATCGCCAAGTAATAATAAAACACCATAAGACTAAAATTAAAACAATGACTAAGAATAAGAATGCCTTTAGGCCCGTCTTAATAATCTCCACAGTTTGTGGGGCGCTTAGGGTCTCACGGAGGGCGTTCCAGAGCCGTGGGGTGACTGCATGGAAGGCCCTGGCTCCCATAGTAGAGAGTTTAGTCCTTGGTTTGTGCAGGCAGTAGGTGGAGATGGTGGAGCGGAGATTACGTGAGGTGGTGTCTGGGGTGAGAAGTTCACTGAGGTAGGCAGAGGCAGATCCATGTATGCACTGGGGGGTCAGAAGACAGATTTTGCACTGAATTACTTTGTGAAGCCACAACAAGCACAACCTTGGGGGGGGGGGGGGGGGGGGG
>NC_048419.1:25969602-25971035 GCF_013103735.1 Etheostoma cragini | reverse complement strand
GGGGGGCTACAACAGCGGAAGACCCCCCAGGTACACCTCATCTCCACTACAAATAGGAACAAGAGGCCACAATCTGCAAGAGCTCACCCAAATTGGACAGTTGAAGACTGGAACAATGTTCCTGGTCTGATGAGTCTGGTTTCTGTTGAAACCTTCAGATGGTGGAGTCAGAATGAGAACCTGGATCCATCATGCCTTGTTACCATTGTTCAGGCTGGTGGTGGTGGTGGTGGTGTAATGGTGTGGGGGAGGTTTTCTTGGCACACTTAAGGCCCCTTAGTGCCATTGGGCCTGGTTTAAGTGCCCCGGCCTACCTGAGTCTGGTTCCTGACCATGTCCATCCCTTTATGGCCCCCATGTCCCGTCCTCTGATGGCTCCTTCCAGCAGGATAATAAACCATGGCACAAAGCTCTCATCATTTACAACTGGTTTCTTCAACATGACGATGAGTTCACTGGACTAACATGGCCCCCCCAGACACCAGATCTCAACCCAATAGAGCATCTTTGAAATGTGGTGAACGGGAGCTTCGTTCCCTGGATGTGATCCCACAAATCTCCATCACCTGCAAAAATTAAGTAGAATTAAGGCAGTTCTGATGGCGAAAGGGGGTCAAACACAGTCTTAGTAGGGTGGTCCTAATAATAATCCTATAGAGGTGTGTATATTCCATCTCTGTGTATTCTGTCAGAATGTGTTGAATAAAACTGAAGAGACAAACGGTTTAAATGAACTTCCTGTTATCAGAAGATTTAAAATCTGAAATTCTTCTTTTCAGAAATGGGTCCATCTGAAAACATCATCACCATGGTGACGGCAGACAGGTGACGATGTACACTGTCTGTCTCTAAACTGTCTGTCTCTCTGTCTCTAAACTGTCTGTCTGAGTTGGTGGGTTAATTGGTTAGAGGGTTGGTTGGTTGGTTTAAAGGGTTTCCTGACCTGTGGTGGTTTTCCCATTAGTTAGCGGGTTAATTAGTTAGTTGTGAGTTAGTAAATGAGTAAGTTAGTTAGCAGGTTTCCTGACCTGTGGTGTTCCCCATCAGGAACGTTGCATTGCGGTTCGAGGAGCAGCACAGCTGCCAATCCTGGTTCAGCCGCCTGCAGAGAGCTCTGACCAATCAGAGAGCGGCTCCCCTGGCTGCCAATCAGAGCCCAGCTCGTCGGTCTCTGTACCCAGTGATGTCACGGGGTTTGGTCCCGACGGCCGTGGAGCGCTGCATCTCCCACATCACCGCCCACGGTCGGTTTATCATTCCCCCCTTTCATCAGCCTCTCATTCCCCCTGATCTCCCCCTGTTCTTCCATCACTCTCATTCCCCGCTGCTCTTAAATGAGACTCTCATTCCCCTCACTCTTATATCAGTGTCTCATTCCCCCTGCTCTGGTGTCTCCCCCTCTCATTCCCCGTTCTCTGGCGTCTCCCCCTCTC
>NC_048419.1:25967026-25969502 GCF_013103735.1 Etheostoma cragini | reverse complement strand
CTCCCATGACTCCTCTGGATCCTCCAGATGGTCGTTGGCAGACTTAAGACGTGCCTGGACCTGGTCTGGTTTAAGCAGAGGAACCTTCCGGGCCATGCAGGATTTCAAACCATGACGTTTTAGTGTATTACCAACAGTAACCTTGGAAACGGTGGTCCCAGGTCTTTTCAGGTCTTGGACCAGCTCCTCCCGTGTAGTTCTGGTCTGGTTTCTCACCTTTCTTAGGATCATTGAGACCCCCCGAGGTGAGATCCTGCATGGAGCCCCAGTCCGAGTGAGACTGACAGTCATGTTTAGCTTCTTCCATTTTCTAATGATTGCTCTAACAGTGGACCTTTCTTCACCAAGCTGCTTGGACATGTCCCCGTAGTCCTGTCCAGCCTTGTGGAGGTCTCTAGTGTCTTTGGACAGCTCTTTGGTCTTGGCCATGTCCCCGTAGTCCTGTCCAGCCTTGTGGAGGTCTCTAGTGTCTTTGGACAGCTCTTTGGTCTTGACCATGTCCCCGTAGTCCTGTCCAGCCTTGTGGAGGTCTTTAGTGTCTTTGGACAGCTCTGTGGTCTTGGCCATGTCAGTAGTTGGATTCTTACTGATTGTGTGGGGGGACAGGTGTCTTTATGCAGCTAACGACCTCAAACAGGTGCATCTAATTTAGGATAATAAATGGAGTGGGGGGGACATTTAGAAGACAGAGTAACAGGTCTTTGAGGGTCAGAATTGGAGCTGATAGACAGGTGTTCAAATACTTATTTGCAGCTGTGTCATACAAATAAATAGTTAAAAAATCATACATTGTGATTTCTGGATGTTTTTTAGATTATGTCTCTCACAGTGGACATGTCTCTCACAGTGGACATGCACCTACGAGGACATCAGAACCATGATTTCTAAGTGGTAGAACTTGCAAAATAGCAGGGTGTTAAATACTTATTTTCCTCACTGTGTATATATATATATATATATATATAATATTCTGAATGTATTATCAGTTTTTTGGACACTAAGAGATGCTAACTCAGCAGTATTAGCAGCTGTTAGCAGCCATTAGCAGCTGACCTGAGACCTCTTCCTGTCCTCCTCAGGGTCCAGGTCTACTCTCAGGTGAACAGGATGTCAGCCCAGAACCTGGCTCTGGTTCTGGTCCCGACTCTGTTCCAGACTCCAAACCAGCACCTGCTCCGACTCACCAGAGAGCTCATCATCCACCATGCACTGCTCTTCCTGGTACTAGACACACACACTCACACACTCACACACACACACACACTCACTAAGAGACACACACACACACACACACACACACACAAAGAGGTAGACACACACACTAAGACACACACACACACGCGCGCGCACACACACACACACAATAAGAGATACACACACAGGCAAAGAGACACACACACAGAGACACACAAACAGAGACAGAGATACACAGACACACACACAAACAGAGACAGCGACACCTTCTAATAACATCATGTCTACTAAGGTTTATATTATGCTATTCATGTTTTAATTACAGTACCGCACGGTTCATTACATCATGTCAATGTCCACTAACGTAACATATAACCAGAATTATAACATAAATAAAGTCGACTCTTCTTTGGATGAACTGTAACATTTAGGATGTTTGTGTTTGTGTGCAGACGGCCGAGAGAGGCGAGGAAGACGAGATCACTGTCCTGTGAAGATCTACGTCTACTCTTTAAATCTTAAAAAAAAAAATCCCTTTTTATCATTTTTACGTCATGATATCTTGTTCGACAACTGTTCTCACTCCAACCTTGTAAATAAGGACGCTTGGACAGAGGCTGTCCCCGTCCAAGCGCGTCCAAGAGGACGCCAGAAGTCTGCATCCAAAGGGACTCCAGTATACCGTGTCTAAAGGGACGCCAATAGTCCTTTTGGTCCACCAATAGTCCGGACCAAAGGGCCGCCGATAGTCCGGACCAAGGGGACGCCGATAGTCTGGACCAAAGGGACGCCGATAGTCTGGACCAAGGGGACGCCGATAGTCCGGACCAAGGGGACGCCGATAGTCTGGACCAAAGGGACGCCGATAGTCCGGACCAAGGGGACGGCGATAGTCCGGACCAAGGGGACGGCGATAGTCCGGACCAAGCGCGTGTCATTGACGCTAAAGGAGACATTCAGCACCGAAGGCGCCTGGCCGAGCGTCCGTACGTTACAAGATGGGAGTGAGAATCTGTTAAATATTAAGTTTCCTTTCTGCTGTTTAGGTCAAAGTGATATTGTCCTCCAAGAAGAATGAGTTTTATTTTGAAATTCTTTCACATGATGTCTACATCTGCAGATCAATCTTCTTTATGAGTTTATATGTATCATAAATGCTGTTCTTTAGAATATCAAGGGTTGTCTTTAGTCCCAAACTGTCATTTCATTAAAAACTTGTTCATTGAGACGTTTTTGAGATGTTGTGTATGTGTGTGTGTGTGTGTGTGGGGGGGGGGGGGGG
>NC_048419.1:25965633-25966926 GCF_013103735.1 Etheostoma cragini | reverse complement strand
CTACCACAGCATCCTGAACCAGCATGACTACCGCAGCATCCTGAACCAGCATGGCTACCACAGCATCCTGAACCAGCATGAGTACCACAGCATCCTGAACCAGCATGCCATCCCATCCGGTCTGCGTTTAGTTGGACCATCATTTATTTTCCAACAGGACCATGACCCCAAACACCCCCCCCAGGCTGTGTAAGGGCTGTTGGACCCAGAAGGAGAGTGATGGGGTGCTGCGCCTCCACAGTCCCCGGACCTGGACCCAATCCAGATGGTTTGGGGAGAGCTGGGTCGCGGAGTGAAGGCAAAGGGCCGACAGGTGCTGAGCATTCTGGGAACTCCTTCAAGACTGTTGGTCGGCTCATCTGAAGATGCTTATTATATTTATTTATAGTGAGTGCAGTGTTTTAATCACCTCGTTCTGAGAGATCTCAGAGGATTAAAACTGATCAGGTGTTGAAGAGAGAACTAGTGAGAGAGCAGGTAGAGGGAGACTCTGTTGCCAGTTCTTTAACAGACAACATAAAATAGTCATTGAAAGCACTTGCAATCTTTTCTAAATCTGAGATGAAAGTGCCCTGCAGAGAATTTTACATATTCACATTTCTTTTCCTTTTCTCAGTTTCCCTTGGGATGACCCTAACGAGGTTTTTGGACTGGTAGCAGATTGTTGAGACTAGACCGCCTTAGCCTTGGGGGTCCAGCTGGGAGGAGTCCTCGGCAGTGATGTAGTGGAGGCTAAACGCACGTGAAATGGCGTATACCTACAGCCAAATTGCGTTTATCCACCTCTGAATAACCTATCGTCCCAAAGCCGTTCTAAATTAAGCTTGTGTCGTTTTAGTTTCATAGGTAGTTAAACCTAAGACGAAGTCTATCATATTGCCTTGCATTACTGTCAGTGTTGACCAATCTCTTGTGGTGTTTGGGGTATAGAGCCCTCAACATCGCCTTCCAGGCAGCGCTGCCTGGAAGGCGCTAGGGATGGGCAATGGTTGGGTGCCTTGAAGTCATGATCGCAGCGCTGCCTTGAAGTCGACGTTGGGGGCTTAGAACATCAAGCAGTAAGCAGCAGTCAAAGAATCGTCAGTCACACTATCCGACATTAGGCTACATGTCTCATGTAGTTAATGATGAACGGGTATTAAAAATGGACATCTGTCATTTTTTAAAGACAAGACAGCAGCCGTCCTCCTGATGCCAGCAAACGGTGTAGATAAGAAGCCCAACGTGAGTGAGCTCGGAAAACAGTTCTCAACTTCATGTTTTTTTGGTTAATTTGGTTAATGGCAGATTCAT
>NC_048419.1:25964307-25965533 GCF_013103735.1 Etheostoma cragini | reverse complement strand
TGGTTTCCTAGCCTTGTTTCCTCTCCTTAGCCGTGGTTTCCTAGCCTTGTTTCCTCTCCTTAGCCGTGGTTTCCTAGCTGCTATTGGACCATGAAAGCCTGATCCAGTCTCCTCTTACCAGTTGTTCTAGAGATGTTCTGCTGCTAGAACTCTGTGTGCTATCTATGAAGGTAAATATGGTGCAAAAGTGGGAGCGCGCGGATGCGATGTGAGCACTTGTGAAATGGGACATGAGAGCTTGTGAAAAAGATCTGTACTCGTGTTTTTTTCACTTGAGTCACTTTTCCAGTACAACCACAACTAAATGATTACAACCTCTCGTATCTGTCGCTGCAGTGTGCTCTCTCGCATCACACAGCGGCGAGTCTGCACTCTCCAGTTTTGAAACACTTCTTGTGATACATTTGGTGCAAAACTAATTTGGACCTGAGAGCTTTGGCTAACAAGCAGCCAGCCCGCTTCTAAATACTGTAAATACATTTTAATCATCTCAACACTTATAACAGTCCAACTGAACTGTGCTCCGGGGGGGGGCTGTTCCTCTGCTACCGGTTCTGGAGCTCTCCGTGTCCCGCTGTAGACCAGATCACATCGAGGTTGGCAGCGGAGCTTTCTAGCGATGTTTCCATGCTGTCCGAGCCCCACTGACGGTGGCCCGTCTGCAGGACCTGGAGCTCCCCGCCAGTGTTTCAGTTGGACTGTTAAAAAGTGTTGAGATAATTAAAAGGTATTGTATTTAGAAGCGGGCTGGCTGCTAGTTAGCTAACACTAGCTTTCATGCTACATAAATAAGCCGGACAGAGTTGTCCCTCATCAGGCGATAAAAACCCTGCTGTCCCCTGGCGTCCTGTTACAGACTAAGTCCACAGGTCCAAATTAGTTTTTCACCAAATGTATCGCAAGAAGTGTTTCAAAACTGGAGAGCGCAGACTCGCCGCTGTGTGATGGAGAGAGCACGCTGCAGCGACAGATACGAGAGGTTGTAATCACTGAGTTGTGGTTGTACTGGAAAAGTGACTCAAGTGAAAAAAACACACAAAAAACACGAGTATAGATCTTTTTCACAAGCTCTCAAGTCATATTTTACAAGTGCTCACATCATATCTGCGCTCTCTCACTTTTGCACCATATTTACCTTCATAGCTATCATCTGCTTCTAATCTGAGCTGATGTAACTTGTGATTTTTGAGGCTGGGTTCTCTGGGTCTTCCTTCCCTGGGAGGGGG
>NC_048419.1:25964020-25964297 GCF_013103735.1 Etheostoma cragini | reverse complement strand
GGGGGGGGGGACTCTTGGTCTGCCTTTCCTGGGGCAGTCCTCATGTGAGTCAGTTTTGTTGTAGTGCTTGATGGTTTTTGCAACTGCACTTGGGGACACATTCAAAGTTTTCACCATTTTCCCGACCGACTGCCCTTGATTTCTTAAACTAATGATGACCTCGTCTCTCTTCTCTTAGCTGATTGGTTCTTGCCATAAAATGAATTCTACCAGTCGTCCAATAGGCTGTCGGCTGTGTATCAACCTGACTTCTGATGGTCCAACTCCATTAATAAGG
>NC_048419.1:25961514-25963920 GCF_013103735.1 Etheostoma cragini | reverse complement strand
TATATATATATATATATATATATATATATATTCATCATTATATCATATTTCTACTTTGATATTTATAGACTTTGTGCGACTATAACACAGAATTTCCCTTTGGGGATCTATAAGGTATTTCTGATTGTGATTAACAATCAAGAAAACATTCAACATTGAAAAAACACATAACTAAACAGAGAAACATGTTTCTTATTTATTTGTTCAAGGAAATCAAAGAAAAACAAACTTATCAACCGATTATTAAAATATCAGAATCAAGATGAACCAATCTTAGAGAATACAGAGATAAACATGTTCAGACATCATGTTGAGTTACTGATTACAAACTTAAAAGATGAAATAAGTCAAATCATATTTAATCCTCCAGCAATGTGATGTTGTGTTCACATCATCACTTTTTAAAACACATCAGAAACACAAGAAAATAAAACATTTGGTAAAATTAATCCATGTAGAAATGTTATAACATGTGATTCAGTTTGACATGATTATAAATGTTTATTAGAGGCGTAATTACTGAATGAATTACTAAATGATTCATATTATAGCTCATTAACTTTCAGTAGAAACATAAAATCAACAATCAATAACTTGTAAATATTCAAAGATAGAAAAATCCTCAATGGAAACAAATTCCTAATCATTAAAGGTACCGTACGTGTATATAGGATAAACCAACTGTCCCCAGATCCCCTAACTTGGAAGGTTCTGTGTTTTCTGGCCTTTAGGGACCACCTTGAAAACAAGATGTCATATCTCGATTATTTTTACTGAAGTTATAATGCTGGGTTGTATTTTTAAAAAAAACAAAGTTAGTCAATAGCAAGGTTAGAAGAGCAACGAATACTAACTGACTGGCCTAGTTACCACTTGGGAGTATGTAACAAACTGGCGCTGAAGAGGTGGTCAGCCCGGGTATTAATACTGTGGTGGTGGTGATGGTGATGAGACGCAGCTGTGCTGGTAGACAGATGATGGTGATGTGGTGCAGCTGAGCTGGTAGACCTTGTACCTCTAGGACGCCCTCAAGTGGTGGACAGACAACACACAACACAGACATACTGGGGAAAGGGGGGAATGGAACAGAAAAGGCAGCAGACCCACAACAGAAACTGTTTCGTCTTATTAATTTAATTTTCCGTGTAGTCAGTGGACCGGCACCCCCCACTGCCACCAGGGGTGGGACGAATAAAGGAAAATAATACGCAAAATAATCACGTATTAATCGGGGGGGGGGGGAGTGTGTGTGAGAGAGAGAGAGAGAGAGAGAGCATATGTGCAACAGTCTCCATGTTGTATGATGACGCCACCTTGTTTGGAAATGAAATTACGCGGCTTTATCGCTGCGTAATATTCACATTCTTTGGGAAAAGAACAGTTTGAAAAATATATTGACATGTCAATCATTTATTGTTGAATTAATCGCAGGAAGAAAAACGTGTGGGAAGACCTTAAGACTCTCTCCCTCGCCCCCATCTAACTGAAACTAATCCATTTTATACTAGTATACCTATTGCGTCTTCTATCGAGGTTCCTGAGCTTCCGTCTGAACCACTGACCGATTTGACGCCATCTAATGGCAATTTTGTCTCACAAGCCATGAGCCTCCTTGAACACGTCAGAGGTGTAGTACTCTCCGCCGTTAGCTTCTACCATCTGATCTATTTTATCCAGGAGGTCTCCAACCTGCACCCTGTTTCCTTTCTTTGTGTTGTCAAACACACAGAATCTCCCCCCACACCTGGAGACCAGGTCAGACACATGGACCGGATCAAACCATCCACGGACCTTCCCCTGAGTGCGTCTCCATGAGTGAAAAGGACCATCATGTATTTAGAAGCCTCTCTGCTGAACAACTTAGGCAGCATCTTAAACAGTTTGATCTCTGGTTCAGAGATCCTGTCAAACCTTACAACAATGATGAAGGCATGAGGTCCTTGACTGGCCTCTACTACTGCCTTCATGTTCTCTTCAAACAGCTTTCTTGGAGCCAAAACCTTTTCAGTGAATCCTGGAGTATCAACCACTTGGACCTGGAAACCCTCCACGCTGGCTGAGTTGGAGGCAGTCTCAGTAGTGCCTACATTAAAGCCAGGGACTGATTCAAACCGTTCTGATCCCAGGATGGTGCTTCCTGATGAACTCTTCCCACATCCAGGGAGACCAAGCAGCACCATCCTCCTTTCCTTCCTTTCCTTCCCCAAATCAACTGGATCTGAAACCCAAAAAAAGAATAGAATTTAAAAATGTTGCATCAACACAAACTGAACCATCAGCTTGACTGGCTCTAGTGGCTTTAGTTCTGCACCAAGGCTGAAATTTGGGAAGGAGACTTCAGATACAGTATTAGGGGACCACTAAGGTCTATATAAAGAGACTTCAGATACAGTATTAGGGGACCAC
>NC_048419.1:25956740-25961414 GCF_013103735.1 Etheostoma cragini | reverse complement strand
TTAGGGACCACTAAGGTCTATATAAAGAGACTTCAGATCCAGTATTAGGGACCACTAAGGTCTATATAAATAGACTTCCGATACAGCAATAGGGGACCACTAAGGTCTATATAAAGAGACTGCAGATACAGTATTAGGGACCACTAAGGGGTATATAAAAGCATCCAAAAATTTAGCATTTAGCGTAATGGACGCACATCTCTTTAAAAGAATGGTCCCACAGCCCAATGGTCCCACAGTCCTGTGGTCCCACAGTCCTGGGGTCCCACAGTCCTGGGGTCCCACAGTCCTGGGGTCCCACAGCCCAATGGTCCCACAGCCCAATGGTCCCACAGCCCAATGGTCCCACAGCCTAATGGTCCCACAGCCTAATGGTCCCACAGCCCTGTGGTCCCACAGCCCTGGGGTCCCACAGCCCAATGGTCCCACAGCCCAATGGTCCCACAGCCCAATGGTCCCACAGCCCAATGGTCCCACAGCCTAATGGTCCCACAGCCCTATGGTCCCACAGCCCAATGGTCCCACAGCCTAATGGTCCCACAGCCCTGTGGTCCCACAGCCCTGTGGGACCATAGTCCTATGGGCATCTGTACCTCACTCACTGACAGCAAAACTCAGAAAAACTCTGGCAGATCAGCTGATCTACTACACACAGTCTTAAAATGTAAACATCAATTAAATGTTTCCGTTTCTACTCATCGTTTCTGAGGTGGCCTGACTTCTGCAGCAGCTCTCTGACTTGTTCCTGGGTTCCATTTTTATTGTTGAACAAAAGATATTTCCCTTTAAACCTGTCAACAACCTTTTTAAGACGACTTCCTGGATCTTCATTGATATACTCATCCAATGATGTCTTGTCGAGGTCATCTCCTCCGGTGAAGAGCAGGTAACAGTTGTTGAGCTCACAATCTCCAATGGCACTGAGAGCTGCATCCAGAGCTCTCTCATGATCACCGGTGAATCGATCTGCTTTAATTACTACCAGGAACAGACGAGGTCCGGGAAACTTCAGGAGCTCCTTGCAAAGGCTCTGAATATCACTCTTAGACCCAATTATTCCTGGTGTGTCGATCACTGAGATCTGTTTTCCAAGCACAGGTCTACTTTGTGTAGAGATCTGTGTTGTCACTGATTTGAAGGATCGTTTTGACATAAAACCTGGTCGTCCAAGGATGGTGTTCCCTGAAGCAGATTTACCGACTCCTGTGTGTCCCAGAAGGACGATGGAGCCTGGAGCCTGGAGCCTGGAGCCTGGAGGCTGGAGCCTGGAGCCTGGAGCCTGGAGCCTGGAGGCTGGAGGCTGGAGCCTGGAGCCTGGAGGCTGGAGCCTGGAGCCTGGAGCCTGGAGCCTGGAGCCTGGAGCCTGGAGGCTGGAGGCTGGAGGCTGGAGGCTGGAGGCTGGAGGCTGGAGGCTGGAGCCTGGAGGCTGGAGCCTGGAGCCTGGAGCCTGGAGCCTGGAGGCTGGAGCCTGGAGCCTGGAGCCTGGAGCCTGGAGCCTGGAGGCTGGAGCCTGGAGGCTGGAGCCTGGAGGCTGGAGCCTGGAGTCTGGAGGCTGGAGACTGGAGCCTGGAGCCTGGAGCCTGGAGCCTGGAGGCTGGAGGCTGGAGGCTGGAGGCTGGAGGCTGGAGGCTGGAGGCTGGAGACTGGAGCCTGGAGGCTGGAGACTGGAGCCTGGAGGCTGGAGCCTGGAGACTGGAGACTGTAGCCTGGAGACTGGAGCCTGGAGACTGTAGCCTGGAGACTGGAGCCTGGAGACTGTAGCCTGGAGCCTGGAGCCTGGAGCCTGGAGCCTGGAGCCTGGAGCCTGGAGCCTGGAGCCTGGAGCCTGGAGACTGTAGCCTGGACACAGCTGCTGTTGGCAGCTGCTCTCATTGGAATGCAGTGGTGTCGTTTTACCTTCTTGTACAAAGAATGTGTGAGGACGTGGACCTTGGACAACGTTTCCTCAGCGGAAGGATCTGAATATAATTTATAACTGTACGTCACAGTTTCCTCCAGCAGGTGGAGCTGCTGTTGCATGCTGGGATATCTCCAGTGTGTCTGCAGCCTGAAACATCTAAGATATCCTTCCTCAGGGGGACTTCTTCTTCACCTTGTAGCTAAAACAGAGACCTGATCACACAGGGTGAATCAGTGTGAATTTTATTGAGGGTGCACCTGGTTTTAGAAGCCAGAACAATGAGTCAAGGTGAGACAGAGTCCTGTTTCCTGACTACACCGGTACGCACATGCCCAGTGTGTGTGAGAGGTCATGTGATCTGTGATGTCAGATGTGTTATAATGAATTCAACTGCTGGAGATGATAGGTTCATGTCTCCACCTACAGTGTGTGTGTGTGTGTGTGTGTGTGTGTGTGTGTGTGTGTGTGTGTGTGTGTGTGTGTGTCTTCTGCAAAAAGAGAGCTGTGACTGGGAGAGCAGAGAGGGAAAAAAACACACAGAGAAAAAAACAGAGAGAGAGACAGAGAGAGAGAGAGAGAGAGAGGAGATAATAAGGGTAAAGGAGAGAGAGAGAGAGAGAGAGAGAGAGAGAGGGAGGAGATAATAGGGGTAGAGGAGAGAGAGAGAGAGAGCGAGGGAGGAGATAATAAGGGTAGAGGAGAGAGAGAGAGAGAGCGAGAGAGCGAGGGAGGAGATAATAAGGGTAGAGGAGAGAGAGAGAGAGAGAGAGAGAGAGAGAGAGAGAGAGGGAGGAGATAATAAGGGTAGAGGAGAGAGAGAGAGAGCGAGGGAGGAGATAATAAGGGTAGAGGAGAGAGAGAGAGAGAGCGAGAGAGCGAGGGAGGAGATAATAAGGGTAGAGGAGAGAGAGAGAGAGCGAGGGAGGAGAGGAGGACCGTCTGCTCCAGAGTTTAGTTTCCTGTCGTCTCTCGGTCAGAATGGAGCTGCTTCACTCTGGATTATCATCTTCATCTTCATCATCATCATTATTCATTATTATTATTATGGTTCAGCTGCAGATGGACGGGCTGCACTCGGCCTACACCACGGATACTACAGGTACTACTACTACTACTACTACTAGTACTAGTACTACTATCACTACTACTAACATACCACGGATACTACTAGTACTACTACTACTACCAGTACTACTACTACTACACCACGGATACTACAGGTACTACTACTACTACTACTACTAGTACTACTACTACTACCACTACTACTAACACAACACTGATACTACAGGTACTACTACTACTACTACTACTAGTACTACTACTACTACCACCACTACTACTACTACACCACGGATACTACAGGTACTACTACTACTACTACTAGTACTACTACTACTAATACACCACGGATACTACTAGTACTACTACTACTACCAGTACTACTACTACTACACCACAGATACTACAGGTACTACTACTAGTACTACTAGTACTATGATGATCCCATATTGATCATGGGATGTTGTCCCATGATTTAAAGTAAAGTTTAATAAAGTCCACTGCTTAAAAGATAAAGGGAACCCTAGAATACCAAATCCTGGATCTGAATGAATGACATGATCTTATTAAATACTCTTTTCTTTAGTTGAATGTGCTGACAACCAAATCACACAAAAACTCTCAATGGAAATCAAATGTATTAACCCGTTGAGGTCTGGATTTGGAGTCACACGCAAAATCACAGTGGAGAACCCCGTACAGGCTGATCCAGCTCTGATTTAATGTCCTTGAAACAAGTCAGAATGGGGCCCAGTAGTTTGTGTGGCCTCCACCTGCCTGTAGGACCCCCTACAACGCCTGGGCATGCTCCTGATGAGGGGAAGGTGGTCTGGGGGTCTCCTCCCAGACCGGGACTAAACCATCCTGAACAGTCTGTGGTGCAACATGGCGTTGGCGGACGGAGCGAGACATGATGTCCCGGATGTGCTCAATTGGATTCAGGTCTGGGGAACTGGGGTGCCAGTCCGTAGCATCAATGCCTTTCTCTTGCAGGAACTGCTGACCTCCTCCAGCCACATGAGGTCTAGCATTGTCTCGAGGAGGAACCCAGGGCCATCCGCACCAGCACATCGTCTCACAAGGGGTCTGAGGATCTCATCTCAGTGCCTAATGGCAGTCAGGCTACCTCAGGTGAGCACATGGAGGGCTGTGCGGTCCCTTAAAGAAATGCCACCCCACACCATTACTGACCCCCCTGCCAAAGCGGTCCCGCTGGAGGACGTTGCCGGCAGCAGAACCTTCTCCACGGCGTCTCTAGACTCTGTCCCATGTGTTCAGTGTGAAGCTGCTGAATCTCAGAAGACCACAGGGCGCCGGTGGCCAAGTTGCCAATCTCGGTGTTCTCTGGCAAACGCCAAATGTGTTGGGATGTAACCCCCTAACCCTGAGTCTGAGAGGAACTGGGTCTCCCCTGGTCCTGGTCTGGATCTGAGAGGACCCAGGTCTCCCTGGTCCTGGTCTGGGTTTGAGAGGACCTGGGTCTCCCTTGTCCTGGTCTGGGTCTGAGAGGCCCCGGGTCTCCCTGGTCCTGGTCTGGGTCCCGGGTGCTGCAACAGATGGAAACTGTTTCTGTTCCTGACTCAGAGAACTTTCCTCTCCACGTTTTCCCATAAATCTTTGTGTTTATGCGAGTCGGCGTTTGAGGAATGTGGAGGATTCAGATCGCATTTCATCATTGTGTGTGTGTGTGTGTGTGTGTGTGTGTGTGTGTG
>NC_048419.1:25955478-25956640 GCF_013103735.1 Etheostoma cragini | reverse complement strand
GATTGGTTAGTCTCTCTCTACTGACAGACCTGATTGGTTAGTCTCTCTCTACTGACAGACCTGATTGGTTAGTTTCTCCCTATTGACCGACCTGATTGGTTAGTATTCTCTGTTCCAGGTAAACGAGATCTATCAGCATCATTCTCTGGGCGCCAACATCAACGTCGTCCTGGTCAAAATCATCATGTTGTCTCCATCAAAGGTACTGACCTCTGACCCTGGCGTCCCCCCAGAGGTCATGTGTCTATACATCCAATCAGATGGCAGTTATTGCCATAGTGAGTCAGGATCAGGGCCACGTAGCGTCAGCCTGTCTCAGATGGGTTCTGATTGGCTGTCAGGGTTTCTATCGTTCATTAGATCTCTCTGAAAGGAATATCGTTAAAGGTGTGGACTCCACCATCCGATGGAGTTAGAAGGACAGAGAGAAACAAAAGCTCTGTCTCCGTCCACGTGTCCCTCTAATGATCTGGAGTTGGTAAAGCCTCCTGAGAATAAATCTGGTGAAAGTGTGTTTACAGCCAATAAGGGCCTGTGGTGATGACATCACCATCCAATGGCTTTACAGCCAATAAGAACCTGTGGTGATGACATCACACACTGTTTTAGGGTCAGACGGGGACATCTGATTGGTTGAAGACATTTTAAGGAGTTTCCATTAATTTACACTGAATCACACAACAGACGTCTACCATCACCTGACCAGTATGGAACCACATCACATGATCACTATGGAACCACATCACATGATCACTATGGAACCACATCACATGATCACTATGGAACCACATCACATGATCACTATGGGACAGTATCACATGATCACTATGGGACAGCATCACATGATCAGTATGGGACAACATCACATGATCAGTATGGGACAACATCACATGATCACTATGGGACAACATCACATGATCAGTATGTGACAACATCACATGATCAGTATGGGACAACATCACATGATCACTATGGGACAACATCACATGATCACTATGGGACAACATCACATGATCACTATGGGACAACATCACATGATCACTATGGGACAACATCACATGATCAATATGGGACAGCATCACCTGATCAGTAGGCTCGTTCGAGATGAACTGCGCCTCGCCTGTAAAGTGGACGAGAGCAGGCGGCAGCAGCGGGGGGGGGG
>NC_048419.1:25954205-25955378 GCF_013103735.1 Etheostoma cragini | reverse complement strand
CACACACACACACACACACACACACACACACACACACACAAACAAACACACACACACACACATACAGTGAGGAAAATTAGTATTTAACACCCTGCTATTTTAAGTTCTCCCACTTAGAAATCATGGAGGGTCTGATGTCCTCGTAGGTGCATGTCCCCTGGGAGAGACATGTCCACTGTGAGAGACATAATCTAAAAAACATCCAGAAATCACAATGTATGATTTTTAACTATTTATTTGTATGATGCAGCTGCAAATCTGTCAGTCTCCCTCGGACTGGGGCTCTATGCAGGATCTCACCTCGGGGGGTCTCAAGGATCCTAAGAAAGGTGAGAAACCAGACCAGAACTACAAGGGAGGAGCTGGTCCAGGACCTGAAAAGAACTAGGACCACCGTTTTCAAAGACGTCATGGTTTGAAAATCTGCATGGCCCGGAAGGTTCCCCTGCTTAAACCAGACCAGGTCCAGGCACGTCTTAAGTCTGCCAACGACCATCTGGAGGATCCAGAGGAGTCATGGGAGGAAGTCATGTGGTCAGATGAGACCAGAATAGAACTTTTTGGTCCTAATTCCACTAATGTTTTTTTAGATTATGTCTCTCACAGTGGACATGTCTCTTACAGTGGACATGCACCTACGAGGACATCAGACCCTCCATGGTCTCTAAGGGGGAGAACTTGCAGATAGCAGCGTGTTAAATACATATTTTCCTCACTGTATGTATACAGTACATATAGTGTTATGTGTGTAATATTTATAAGAGACATTGATGACGTTGAGGGGGGGGGGGGGGGGGTTATCCAGGTGAACTCACCTTGCAGGAAGTCAGCTGCTGTGTGATTGGCTGAGTGTTTCTTAATGATGGCGGATGAGCGATAAACAATGTGTTGTCCTCCTTCTCCTTCCTCTTCCTCTTCTTCTTCTTCTCTTCCGGTCCTCCGGCGGTCCAGCGGCTCGATGAAGAACTCGTCCTGACCCGTCCGGATCATCCCGGCCTGCAGACACACACCGACGTCACCCAACTGTAACATCTGTAATATCTACATCTCATGAGGACAACAGGAGGACATCGTGAGGACAACATGAAGAAAACGTGAAGGCAACATGAGGACAACATGAAGACAACATGAGGACAACATGAAGACAACATGAGGACAACATGAGGACAACAT
>NC_048419.1:25950844-25952718 GCF_013103735.1 Etheostoma cragini | reverse complement strand
ATCTACCTGACCCGGCAGGAGTTCGGGCCCTCCGGCATGCAGGGTACTACTGAGAATACTACCTTTAATACTACAAATACTCCTACTAAAACCATCTACCTGACCCTGCAGGAGTTCGGTCCCTCCGGCATGCAGAGTACTACTGAGAATACTACCTTTAATACTTCAAATACTCCTACTAATACCATCTACCTGACCCGGCAGGAGTTCGGGCCCTCCGGCATGCAGGGTACTACTGAGAATACTTCCTTTAATACTACAAATACTCCTACTAAAACCATCTACCTGACCCGGCAGGAGTTCGGGCCCTCCGGCATGCAGAGTACTACTGAGAATACTACCCTTAATACTACAAATACTCCTACTAATACCATCTACCTGACCCGGCAGAAGTTCGGCCCCTCCGGCATGCAGAGTACTACTGAGAATACTACCTTTAATACTAAGAATACTCCCACTAGTACCATCTACCATCTCGGAGGCTACTATTCCGGTGTGTTGACACGTGCAGCGGGTGTGATCTAGCATGTACCCCGGGCCAGGCCTGGACCCCTGACCCCTGACCCCTGACCCCTAACCCCAGACCTGTCTCTCTCCCTGCAGGGTACGCTCCAGTGACAGGAATGTGTCACTTGCATCGGAGCTGCGTCCTCGTCTTCGAGGACGGGTTTTCCTCGGCCTTCGTAGCGGCTCATGAGACGGGACACGTGTGAGACACAGAGACAAATACTCTAAATACACAATACTACATCAGAATACTACATCATAATACTCTCAGCTGACGTAGAACATCTTTCTGTCTCCGTCTGTCTCTGCTTGTCTCTCTGCCTGTCTGTCTCTTGCTGCCTGTCTGCCTGTCTGTCTGTCTGTCTCTCTGTCTGCCTGTCTCTCTGTCTGCCTGTCTGTCTGTCTGTCTGTCTGTCTGTCTGCCTGTCTGCCTGTCTGCCTGTCTGTCTCTCTGTCTGCCTGTCTGCCTGTCTGTCTGTCTGTCTGCCTGTCTGTCTCTCTGTCTGCCTGTCTGCCTGTCTGTCTGTCTGTGTGCCTGTCTGCCTTTCTGTCTCTCTGTCTGTCTGCCTGTCTGTCTGTCTGTCTGTCTGTCTGTCTGCCTGTCTGCCTGTCTGTCTGTCTGTCTGCCTGTCTGTCTCTCTGTCTGTCTGTCTGTCTGTCTGTGTGCCTGTCTGTCTGTCTGTCTCTCTGTCTGCATGTCTGCCTGTCTGTCTGTCTGTCTGTCTGCCTGTCTGTCTCTCTGTCTGCCTGTCTGTCTCTCTGCCTGTCTGTCTCTCTGTCTGTCTCTCTGTCTCTCTGTCTGCCTGTCTGCCTGCCTGTCTGTCTCTCTGTCTCTCTGTCTGTCTGTCTGTCTGTCTGTCTCCCAGGTTGGGGATGGAGCATGACGGCGAGGCTAACGACTGTGAGGACGACGTGCCGTTGGGCAGCATCATGTCTCCGAGAGTGCAGGCAACCTTCCACCGATACCACTGGTCCCGCTGCAGCTGGACCGAGCTGCACAAGTACCTGCAGTGAGCTACATGCTAAGCTCCATGCTAAGCTCCATGCTAAGCCACCAAATAAGCTACATGCTAAGCTGCAAGCTAAGCCAGAGGCTAGAGTACAAGCATGACTACTAACTACACCTCCAACCCTTCCTGTCTCTACAGTAAATACGACTGTCTCCGTGACGACCCGTTCCCCCACGATTGGCCGGCTCCGCCCCCGTTGCCGGGGTTTCAGTACTCCATGGACCAACAGTGTCGCTTCGACTTCGGACCGGGATACAGCCTCTGTACTGCAGTACGTACCTGTCTGTCTGTCTGTCTGTCTGTCTGTCTGCCTGTCTGTCTGTCTGCCTGTCTGTCTGTCTGCCTGTCTGTCTGTCT
>NC_048419.1:25949087-25950744 GCF_013103735.1 Etheostoma cragini | reverse complement strand
CACACACACACACACACACACACACACACACACACACACACACACACACACACACACACACACACACAAAGGGAGAGAGAGAAAGAGACATTTGCATGTTATTTCTCAGACAGTGATGCCATTTAGAAAGTACTTAAGATATTATAATAGTATAGTAGTAGTAGTAGTATTAGTACTACATACGATATATTAAACAACTTTTCCATTGCAGAAGAGGATAGAAGCCTCTCCTAACACAACATCAACAATAACACAACTAACTAACCGGGAAACATGTAACACAGAATAAATACATATTAAAAAAAAAAGACAAGAAACAAACCAGAAATACAGAAGTATCCCAACATTAAGATGTAATGAGAAACTTTGAGCTAAAGTTGATGTTTTTAGTGTGTGAGTGACACATTCCCCAACACCAGCGGAGCCGATTTACAGAGTGAATCCATCTGGTAAGAAATCATTGATGGAAATGAATGAGTGGAATGACTGACTCCGCCGAGGAGCAAGGCAGCGTTAAATTAGCAGAATAATGAACGGAGTCTGGTGTGAAGATGCTATCGGGGTCGCGTTAAAGGAGCTAACGTTTAGCTAACAGCAACTCGTAAAGACAGTGACTCAGCGTCTATATCCTTTAATAAAAGAGACAAGTCTTTATTAATAACCATGCTGAAACGTTATCTCACTATCTGTGTATTAAACGGAACTGTATCTTTATAGGAAGGATGTAGCATGGCGCTAACTTGTTAGCTTTAAATTAGCAGAAATATATACGGAGTCTGGTGTGAAGATGCTATCGGGGTCGAGTCATCAGCGCTAACGCTAAGCTAACCGAGCCTCGTGAAGACAGTGACTCAGCGTCTATAACCTTTAATAAAAGAGATAAATCTTTATTAATACCAATGCTAAGTGCTATCTGACTATCTGTGAACTGTATCTTTCTAGATGGGATGTGGCATAGTGCTAACAGGCTAACATGTTAGCGTGCTAACAGCTCAACAGACTTCCGGAGCGCAGACTCACTTTCAGGCATCTCGGCGGAGATTCGGTGCTTCTTCTTCGGTCTGAAGAGAAGCCGTTACCCGTCACACAACGACTAACTAGTAAGTTAGCTTAGCTATTGCATCTGCGGTGCTACTCCGTTAGCTTCTTTTTCGTGTTGTTTATTATTCCCCAGCGGAACTTCTTCTTCTTCCTTTTTTAATTTCCGGAGGTCTAGATGCCTTTACAGCACATTGCTGCCTCCCACAGGGCAAACATATATAACACACACGCACACACACGCACACACGCGCGCACACACACACACACACACACACACACACACGCACGCGCCTCTGCCGCCCCCTGTGGGCCGGCTGCAGTACTGCGTATCCTGAAGGCTCTCCAGGTACAGCTGGTGTTTCATTCAATAAATCAATAACAACCCAGACAGCAGATTACATATTATACATGTAACATTTTATATAAAACATGATGTACATATTAGATCTATGCTAAATATATAAACCTGATTAATTTATCATCACCAAACTTCATGTTAATAATCCCTGCTTTTAGCGTGTATAGAGCAGCATATCTCCAGATATGCTGCTCTATACACGCTAAAAGTAGTGATTATTTACATGGAGTCTGGTGGAGATATGCTGCTCTATACACG
>NC_048419.1:25947058-25948987 GCF_013103735.1 Etheostoma cragini | reverse complement strand
GCGGGTGGGTGACGGGCGGGTGACGGGCGGTTGGAGACGGGTGGGTGGAGACGGGTGGGTGGAGACGGGTGGGTGGAGACTCTTCTTGAAGACTGGATATTTCGATGCTTTGGTCATTTTGTTGATTTCAACCTTTTTCAACGTTTTTACTTCTTCTTTTTATTTCTTTACTTTGTTACTTCCTGAAGACGACCGCCTCATGCCCCTCCCCCTCCTCAAGCCGACCAATGAGAAGCTGCCACTCGCCTCTCAGCCGCTGTTAATCAACTACGCAAACCCTGGATTAGCTCCGTTCCTATTGGCCGAGGGGTTATCCTCTATGGAGACGCTGCTTACCAACATACAGGTGACCTAGAGTAGAGTCTCTAGAGTAGAGGGCTCCTGAAGGGGGCGCTGGAGAGTTATGTGTTATTATTGGGTGCTGCTGTGTCCCAGGGGCTCCTGAAGGGGTCGCTGGACAGTTATATGTTATCATTGGGTGCTGCTGTGTCCCAGGGGCTCCTGAAGGGGGCGTTGGACAGCTATGTGTTATCATTGGGTGCTGCTGTGTCCCAGGGGCTCCTGAAGGGGGCGTTGGACAGCTATGTGTTATTATTGGGTGCTGCTGTGTCCCAGGGGCTCCTGAAGGGGGCGTTGGACAGCTATGTGTTATTATTGGGTGCTGTTGTGTCCCAGGGGCTCCTGAAGGGGGCGCTGGACAGCGCCCGCTCCCACACCGAGCAGAGCCGGCTGGAGAAGACGGAGCTGAAGCTGCAGCTGGAGAGAGAGAGAGACGCTCGGTACACACTTCAGAGACAACTCAGCACGGAGCTGCAGGCCACAGGTCTCTCACACACACACACACACACACACACACACACACACACACACACACACACACACACACACACACACACACACACACACACTCTGACACAGACACAGACACACACACACACACTCTGACACAGACACACACACACATTCAGACACAGACACAGACACACACACACACTATTATTATGGTCTGTTGTGATTTTGTAGTTTGGATCCAGCGGCGTCTGAAGAAAGAGAAGAAGGCGAAGAGGAAGCTGCAGGAAGAGTTAGAGCTGCAGATACTGCACCGATGCACAGGTGAGTACTACTACTCATAGTGGGCTCAGTGGTAGAGCGGTTGCCTGCCAGGTTGGGGGTTCAATCCCTGGCCCTCCAGTCCCATGTCGAAGAGTCCTTGGTGAGCAGGTGTGTAGATGTGTGTGAGTGTGTATCTGATGAGCAGGTGTGTAGATGTGTGTGAGTGTGTATCTGATGAGCAGGTGTGTAGATGTGTGTGAGTGTGTATCTGATGAGCAGGTGTGTAGATGTGTGTGAGTGTGTAGCTGATGAGTAGGTGGCACCTTGTACGGCAGCCTTGGCCACAGTGTGTGTAGATGTGTGTAGATGTGTGTAGATGTGTGTAACGGTGAATGTTTCCTGTGTGATGTAAAATAGCTTTGAGTAGTCGTTAAAACTAGGAAAGATATATAAATACAGCACAATTATTTATATATATACTTATTGTTTTAAATAGAAAACATAGATGCATGTAAAAATATTTTTAAGTCAACATAAGTCACTTTCTTGTCCAGATGGAGTCCCACAGGGCTCCATTCTGGGTCTTCTACACTTCACATGGGATCTGAGCTGTTTAATTTATTTATATATATAAAACATACGGTATACTTTATATAATTAGTATTACTACTTACTATATATACAGTATTATATATACTGTATATATTATTATACTATGTACTACTAAACGTTTTCTAGATAGCTGCGTTGCATTTACTGACTGAACATCTGGCTCGGAAGAATGAACACAGAACACTATGTTTATAAACTGGCTCACACTATATATATATATATGTATGTATGTATGTATGTATGTATGTATGTGTATATATATAT
>NC_048419.1:25945526-25947048 GCF_013103735.1 Etheostoma cragini | reverse complement strand
ATATATATATATATATTTATGTATGTATATATACTTACATATATATACACATATACATATATGTGTATATATATACATATATATATATAATTATACATATATATGTATATAAATATATATATATATATATACTGTATGTATATACATATATACATACTAATATATTATACATATATATATATATACATACAACTACTAACACTAGTACTACATTGTTTTTCAGTGATTCCTGAGAAAGAGATCAACCAGCAGAAAACCCCCGCAGCTCAAGGTACTAACACATATGTATAGTAGTAGTAGTTGTGTGTGTGTATATATATATATATATATATATATTTATAGTATAAAAATAATATAAACACACACACACACTATTTTATATGTTTTTTGATGTTAAAGGAAACTTTGTTTTTTTGCAGAGAACAAACCTCCCCTCTGAAACAGCAGCGATGAAAGGATGAAGAGATGACAGGATGAACAGATGAAGGGATCAACAGATGACAGGATGAACAGATGAAGGGATGAACAGATGAAGGGATGAACAGATGAAAGGATAAAAGGGTGAACAGATGAAAGAATGAAGAGATGAAAGGATAAACAGATGAAAGGGTGAACAGATGAAAGGATGAAAGGAACGAGATGAAAGGGTTAACAGATGAATAGATGAAAGGATGAAGAGATGAAAGGATAAACAGATGAAAGGGTGAACAGATGAAAGGAACGAGATGAAAGGGTTAACAGATGAATAGATGAAAGGATGAAGAGATGAAAGAATGAACGAATGAAAGGGTGAACAGATGAAAGGATGAAACCTCCTGAAAAACAAACCCAGATGGACAGATAAAAAACTACAAAAGATGAACTGATTACTTCCTCCCTACTTCCTGTTGTTAATTATTATTATGATCCGTTCATGTAAAGATACGAGTGAATATGATTGGATGCCCTGAAGGGGGCGGGGCTACATGACTTGTGATGTCGTTAGTTGAGCCTCCTGTTAGCCCCGCCCCCTGCTGATGTTTTACTGCTGTAAAACTGTTTCCTGTCTGTTGTTAGAAGTAAAGAACTACTACTACTACTACACACATTAATCATGAATACAATAAAAAGACGATTTTCTGAACCTTAACCATGTGTCAGCAGCTCGTTAATGTGACCTCATCGTATGACGTGAGGTCATCGTATGACGTGAGGTCATCATGTGACGTTAGACGAGTTGAGGCTTTGATCTTTGTGAATATTAAATATCATAAATCATGAAAAACAAACAACAACAGTCAAACTTTTCTGTCTTTGATGTTGCAAAACCTTCTTCCTTGTGGGCGGAGCTCCAAGACCTCGTTAGGGTCTTCAGGAACTGTCCATCAACACACACACACACACACGTTAGCGCTGTTGATGCTAATTTAAAGGATTAGGAAATCTTGTCTTTAAACAACAACACGACCCGTTTGATCTCTTAACGAGCAGCGAAGTCTTAACGAGCTTAATTACTCTTGGAACAACAGCTCTAATTAGTACC
>NC_048419.1:25944092-25945426 GCF_013103735.1 Etheostoma cragini | reverse complement strand
TACAGCATAGTGGTCCAATGGTTAGCCCTGTACAGCATAGTGGTCCAATGGTTAGCCCTGTACAGCATAGTGGTCCAACGGTTGGCCCTGTACAGCACAGTGGTCTAATGGTTAGCCCTATATAGCATAGTGGTCCAATGGTTAGCCCTGTACAGCATAGTGGTCCAATGGTTAGCCCTGTACAGCACAGTGGTCTAATGGTTAGCCCTATATAGCATAGTGGTCTAACGGTTAGCCCTGTACAAGTTGGTGACTCAGAAATCAGACCAGACTGTGCTTGGACCAATCAGCTGGTGTGATAGAACTTCAGCTAGCCTTCTTAACAAAGCAGAATGAGTCAACGTTTGGTTTCATTGATGTTTAATGATGAACAGATCAGAGGTCAGGTGACCTTCAACTTTAAAATGACTTACTGAATCTAAAAACTACAGAAGCCGACCGAGGTCAGGATTAGACTAATAATCCCGGGTACGGGAACTTCCTGTTGGGCAGTAGCAGCTTTAGTACTTCGGCCTCTTCACGTCCACCCTGAAACACAAACACAGCTGATTAGCTAAAGAACTCCTCTCCTCTGATTGGCTAAAGAACTCCTCTCCTCTGATTGGCTAAAGAACTCCAGGAAACACTCACCCGTCAGCCTCCATCTTCTTCCTCTTCTCTATGATCTGAAACACACACACACACACACACACACACACACACACACATACACACACACACATTAAAGCATGACGGAATTAGCATAGTCTGGGTATGGCCACCGATCCCTTTAGATCTACCAGGTCCCAACAGAGAGAGGTCCCCTCTAACCTACTGTATTATAATAAAGTAAGTAAATTAACAGCAGGGCAGCATGGGGACGACATGGGGACGACATGGGGACGACATGGGGACAATGTGAGGGTTAAAGCCCCCGTCCTGTACCAGTGGGTTCATCGTGTGATACCGACTGAGATGCATTCTGGGAGAGTTTTAGTGATCGCAGTGAACTCACAGCGCTGATCTTCTTCCACTGGCGGTCCAGCTCTGCCTTCTCATTGGTCTCTTTGAAGCGGCGAGTCTTCCTGCCTTCGGACATCTTAATGCCATACTGGAAGGCGGCCCTGCAGGGACAAACTGCACAGTCAGCAAGCAGCAGAAACAGCCTGCCAGTCTCAACGAAGGGACCAGAGTCCCTGAGCCTGCCAGTCTCAGTGAAGGGATCAGAGTCCCTGAGCCTGCCAGTCTCAGAGAAGGGATCAGAGTCCCTGAGCCTTCCAGTCTCAGCGGAGGGATCAGAGTCCCTGAGCCTGCCAGTCTGAGTGGAGGGATCAGAGTCCCTGAGCCTGCCAGTC
>NC_048419.1:25941326-25942836 GCF_013103735.1 Etheostoma cragini | reverse complement strand
ACACGCACACGCACACGCACACGCACACGCACACGCACACGCACACAGAGAGAGTTAGGTTGAGCCAGTAGAAATGATGAGAATATAGAACATATTATTATTATTAGTAGTAATAAAGAGTAGAGTCTGACCGGGTGCTCGTCTCCTCGCGGTTTCTCAAAGTAGCTGTGTCTTCTGTTCTTGAGATCTTCCTCCCTCTCTCTCTCCTTCTCCCTCTCTCTCTCCCTGTCTCTCTCCCTCTCTCTCTCCCTGTCTCTCTCTCGGTGTCTGTCTTTGTCTTTGGGGGGCTTAGAGGACGAGCCGGCGGACGGGATGTAGTCCCCGATGTCCTCAAAGATACTGGAATAGAGACAGAGACAGATGGAGAGTAGGAACAACAGTAACAATAAGAGCTAATGCTAATGCTAATGTAAGAGCTATTGTTAATGTATAAGCTAATGTTAATGTAAGGGCTAATGCTAATGTGAGAGCTAATGTTGTTGATGAACTGACCTGAGATCAGCCTCAGGAGCTCTCTTATCATCCAGTTTACCTGAAACACAAACACACCTGTCACTCACCTGTCCTCTGTCACCTGGCTGCATCCATCAGAAACACTACAACTCTACTGGAAAGGCTGCATATTACTACGACTTCAGCTCTCAAATACTACAACGGTAGGTCTCTAGATACTGTCTCCAGGTCTCTAGATACTGTCTCCAGGTCTCTAGATACCGTCTCCAGGTCTCTAAATACTGTATCCAGGTCTCTAGATACTGTCTCCAGGTCTCTAGATACCGTCTCCAGGTCTCTAAATACTGTATCCAGGTCTCTTAAGACTGTCTCCAGGTCTCTAGATACTGTCTCCAGGTCTCTAGATACTGTGTCCAGGTCTCTAAATACTGTGTCCAGGTCTCTAAATACTGTCTCCAGGTCTCTAGATACGGTCTCCAGGTCTCTAAATACTGTGTCCAGGTCTCTAAATACTTTATCCAGGTCTCTAAATACTGTGTCCAGGTCTCTAGATACTGTGTCCAGGTCTCTAAATACTGTCTCCAGGTCTCTAGATACTGTCTCCAGGTCTCTAGATACTGTCTCCAGGTCTCTAGATACTGTCTCCAGGTCTCTCAAATACTGTGTCCAGGTATCTAGATACTGTCTCCAGGTCTCTAAATACTGTCTCCAGGTCTCTAAATACTGTCTCCAGGTCTCTAAATACTGTCTTCAGGTCCCCGCGGAGCAGCAGCAGTCGTAGATTTCTGAACCTTTGTCCTTCTTCTTGATCTTCTTGTGCCGTGTTCCCTGTCTGAGATACGACAGGATCTGGGTCAGCTTCGAGATCACGATGTCGTTGGTGGTCAGAGTCGTCTGAGCCTGAAAACACAGAGATACGGTTAGTCTGCTACAGATGAGATGTTACGGTGATGTTTCGGTGATCTTATGGTGATGTTTCGGTGATGTTATGGTGATGTTATGGTGATGTTATGGTGATGTTATGGTGATGTTATGGTGATGTTATGGTGATGTTATG
>NC_048419.1:25939732-25941226 GCF_013103735.1 Etheostoma cragini | reverse complement strand
GGGGGGTAACCAGACCCGAAGTATTTGGACTCTTTTCTTGAGATACTTGTTGCTACGATGGTACGATCACGTGACGGAAAAAACATCACCACGACAATAATTTCAGAATAAAAACAATTTCAGAATAAAAGCAGCTGCTCTGACTCACCGAGACGAGTCTTGAACTCGATCTTCTCCTCCGGCTCCACGTCTTTCCTAAAAACACAGAGGTCAAAGGTCAGACGGATGTAAAAACCTGTTAGTATTTCAAAATGAATGTCCAAAAAACAACAAACATGTCAGAAAAGGGCGTAAAATAAAGCAACAAAAACTTTAAAAAAAAATAAAGTTGGAAAAAAGTGACAAATTCTATGAATAGAGAGATTAAGGGTCATACTTAGCCTCTTTCTGGACTTTCTCCATCATGTCTTCTTCTTCTCTCTCTTTACTGGTGATTTCAGCTCTCACCTACACACACACACACACACACACACACACACACACCTTTTATAGCAGCTTACTGGAATTGTTTTCCAGGTGCAGCTACATGCTAAATGCTAAATGCTAATGCTACATGCTATCAATGTTGTGATAGTGAGTGACCTCTGACCTTCTGCAGCAGAGCGAAGTCCAGACCTTTCACCAAGTGAGTGTGCTCCATGTCACCTCCCAAAAACTTAGACTCCTGGATCAGCTGACGACGCTTCTCTGCTGCCGACTTATCTCTGAAGCAAAACAAACGCACAAATAGAAGATACAAATACACATTAGCATCACTCAGTGGGTCCCACGGCACTGCAGTGAGCGGTGTTAGCATTAGCATCACTCACGCCTCAGCAGTGGGTCCTACAGCTCTGTAGTTAGCGGTGTTAGCATTAGCATCACTTACGCCTCAGCAGTGTGTCCTACAGCTCTGTAGTTAGCGATGTTAGCATTAGCATCACTTACGCCTCAGCAGTGGGTCCTACAGCTCTGTAGTTAGCGGTGTTAGCATTAGCATCACTTACGCCTCAGCAGTGGGTCCTACAGCTCTGTAGTTAGCAGTGTTAGCATTAGCATCACTTACGCCTCAGCAGTGGGTCCTACAGCTCTATAGTTAGCGGTGGTGCTGATCAGCTCCGTCTCTTCGTAGTCCTTGTTGACTCCGTCTCTTCTCTCTCTCGCTCGGTCTCGGTACTTCTCCGCAAGCTCTCGCTCACGCTCCATCTCCTGCTGACGTAGCTTAGCATAGTAGCTGCAACAACAAGACAACACGTTAGGGATGAAGACACTGGGCGACTAGGCTAATTAGTTAAAATAACAACATAGACGTGTAGCTCTCACTGTGCTATGGATCATAACATCAGGCCTTCACACCTACCTTTGATCTGAACCAAAACTACAGTACCCTGCTATGCCCTGCAGTACCATGTAGTACCATGTAGTACCCTGCTATGCCCTGCAGTACCCTGTAGTACCATGTAGTACCCTGCTATATCCTGCAGTACCCTGTAGTACCATGTAGTACCCTGCTAT
>NC_048419.1:25938483-25939632 GCF_013103735.1 Etheostoma cragini | reverse complement strand
TTATATTATATTATATTATATTATATTATATTATATTATATTATATTATATTATATTATATTATATTATATTATATTACATTATACTATATTATATTATATTATATTATATTATATAAAAGATATTGTAAAGTAAAGTGAGGCAGCCGTAGTACATTAATATTGCAACGTGAGTGAATAAGTGATGTGAAATTAAACAGAATAATATGTAACTAATAATATAGCAGGAGTAGTCACCATAGTAACGATGATATTGTGTCAACGCTTCAACAACATGAGCGAAATATATATATATATACAGAAATATCAACGTTAAAAATATCAAAAACCTTTTGGAAATACATCAAAAACATCGAGAAAATAAAAGAAAGACGGGGAGGCGCTAAAGGGTTACTACGGGGACAGGGTGCATTGTGGGAGCTGGAGTTTTAAAGATGAGGAGGAATCTCCCGTTCTCGCTTTTCTAAAGAAATTCTCAATTTATTTCATCTTTTTGAACCTTTTTCTCGACTTCGTTTTCTTTTCTTTTTTTTCTTTTCTTTTCTTTTCTTTTCTTTTTTTTCTTTTCTTTTCTTTTCTTTTCTTTTCTTTTCTTTTCTTTTCTTTTCTTTTCTTCTCTTGATGTTTTGGGTGTTTTGATGTATTTAACGTTGATATTATTTATATATTTTCTTGATGTTTTCAGCCCATTTTTAATTAACTGAAAACGAGACACCGTGCTGATTGTTGTGAAAGTTTCTTAACGAGTCGAGACTTTAATGAAATATTAACAATATTATTAATAATATTAATATTAATATTTATATTATTAATAATAATAATAATAACAACAATATTAATAACAATAACAATAATAATAAAGACGCTGGGTGAAGTTAACGACATCTTCGTCTCACAGGAACTAACGAGATCCTCGTCATCCTGGTAACAGGAGCCAGTTACCATGGTAACCACATATCTCATCATCCTGGTAACAGGAGCCCGTTACCATGGTAACCACATGTCTCATCATCCTGGTAACAGGAGCTGTTACTATACTTGAGGCGAGAGTGGGGCACACCAGAGCAGGGGGAATGAGAGAGCAGGGGAATGAGAGGGAGCAGGGGGAATGAGAGAGTAGTGGGAATGAGAGAGCAGGGGGAATGAGAGG
>NC_048419.1:25937208-25938329 GCF_013103735.1 Etheostoma cragini | reverse complement strand
AGCAGGGGGAATGAGATGGAGCAGGGGGAATGAGAGAGTAGAATAGTATCCCATAAAGCTGAACTTGACATGTCAGGTGTTGAGTGTTTTTATTCTGGGGAAGCAGAGACACGACAGCCAGGTGACCGCGCGGCCCTGAAGGCATCACGTCAGATACAAGAAGCATTATGGTGTGTTCTCGTTAGGAGCTCGTTAGCAGGAAGCGAGCAAGCTGCACATGCGTCATAACGAGCTAATCGAAGAGCAGAGTGCACGTTCACGTGCGTGCGGCGGGCGCCCCCCCCTCTCGCCGCCGCTTCTCGTTCAGAAGCTGCTGGATGCGCTTGTTTTGAGTCCGCTCGCGGGGCGGGGGGGTGCGCCGCGGCACAAAGTAGTTCTGCTGGCCCCGCCCCCCCACGCCGCCGTCCAATCCCACGATCCGGTACGGGACCTCATCAACAGAGTTGTTCTCCCGCCCCTCTGGCGGCGGGGTCGGGGAAAACGGGGTGTTAAGGGTTACTACGGGAACAGGTTGCATTGTGGGAGCTGGAGATTTCCTCTTGAATAAATGTGGCGAAGCAGTTTTTCTGGTGCGTTTTGTAGTCGTGGGGGGGGACTCTGGGAAGTCAGATGTCCTGGGACTCTGATCCTCAGCAGTTAACGTGGGAACTGTAGCAGAATGCATTGTGGGAATGGGAGTTTTTCTCTTGAATAAATGTGGCGAAGCAGTTTCACGTCTTGTAGTACTAAAAGTAGTACCGATGGAAGGAGAGTCAGAGGAAAACTCGCCGTAATCTTCGTACTCGACGTACACAAAGTCAGTGCTGCGCCGGCTGGTGGGGGGCGGAGTCATGGTGACGCCGGGGGGTGGGGCTACAGCCATACTCGGGGGTGGGGCTACAGTGTTGCTGGGAGGCAGCTTGCTGACGATGACGGCGGATGCTGAAGTCATCGTCTCCATGGTTACACTCCAGGAACTACGAGACAAAACTAGACACATCAGATCAGGACAACTCTCTGTTGAGATTAATTGATTACTTAATAAGCACCAACAAGGTTGAAATCACAGATTATTTACATGGAGTCTGGTGGAGATATGCTGCTCTATACATGCTAAAAGTAGTGATTATTTACATGGAGTC
>NC_048419.1:25935294-25937108 GCF_013103735.1 Etheostoma cragini | reverse complement strand
TATAATATAATATAATATAATATAATATAATATAATATAATATAATATAATATAATATAATATAATATAATATAATAACATAATGCCACTTTATTCAGGACTATTTGCACATTGTCTGTTGTTGTTTTTACTGTAGAAACTGCTGCTGGAACAAGGGAATTACCCCGACGTGGGATGAATAAAGTATGATCTAATATCTAATATCTAATATCTAATGTCTAATATCTAATATCTAATATCTAGTCTAATATCTAATGTCTAATATCTAATATCTAATATCTAATATCTAATATCTAATATCTAATCTGATCTAATATCTAATATCTAATATCTAATATCTAATATTTAATATCTAATATCTAATATCTAATATCTAATATCTAATCTGATCTAATATCTAATATTTAATATCTAATATCTAATATCTAATATCTAATCTGATCTAATATCTAATATTTAATATCTAATATCTAATATAATCAGATCCCAGAGTAGGTAGGCGGAGGCTGGTGCCTGTGAGGACACTCTCAGGGATTATTTTCTTCCCAGAGGCGCCTGGCAGTACGCAATCCGGGCGAAATATCCCTCCGCGCGTCCTTGTCACACAACGGAAAGCTAAAAGATGGCGGCCGTCGCAGCAGTGAGGAGTCTCGGCTCCAGTTTGGGTAAAAACCTCCGAGAGATCCGCGTCCACCTCTGCCAGACCTCCGCAGCCAGCAAGGGGGCCAGGTAAGACCTCCGACACGGCCTGTTAGAGGCGGGACATCTGGGTTCTGTTAGCTGTTAGCTGTTAGCATCGGGCAGGTCACAACAGAGCTAACAGCTAACAGCTAACGGCAACATCACAACGACCTGAGAGCAGCTAGAGGCTAACAGTTAGCATGAGAGCAGTTTGAAGGGTATGTAAATAATCACTACTTTTAGTGTGTATAGAGCAGCATATCTCCACCAGACTCCATGTTAATAATCACTACTTTTAGTGTGTATAGAGCAGCTTATCTCCACCAGACTCCATGTAAATAATCACTACTTTTAGCGTGTATAGAGCAGCATATCTCCACCAGACTCCATGTAAATAATCACTACTTTTAGCGTGTATAGAGCAGCATATCTCCACCAGACTCCATGTAAATAATCACTACTTTTAGCGTGTATAAAGCAGCATATCTCCACATGTAAATGGGTGAATTAAGAGTTTATTCCAACCAGACCAGAGTGGTGATTGTTGGAACAGTGGAAAGATGAACCAAGACGGCTTTTATTAGTTTTATTTAGTTTCTGTCGACTTTGGATGAAGTGTGTTTTACGATGATTAAAGTAGGGATTATTTACATGGAGTCTGGTGGGTTTGGTTTTATTTATTTATGTTGTTTTCAAATACTTTTCTTTTAAAATCAGGAGTTTTCTTTGAGCAGACATGATATAATCTGTCCTTTCTTTGTGTGTGTGTGTGTGTGTGTGTGTGTGTGTGTGTGTGTGTGTGTGTGTGTGTGTGTGTGTGTGTGTGTGTGTGTGTGTGTGTTGCAGAGACTTTGTGGAGCAGCACTATGTGACTCTGAAGAAGTCTAACCCAGATTTCCCGATCCTGATCCGTGAATGTTCTGGAGTCCAGGCCCGGGTCTGGGCCCGGTACGGTGAGTCTGCTGTAACAACCATGATCCACCAGATATGTGCATTAATATCCTGATAATGATTAACACGTCTCTTTGTGTTCAGAATTTGGGAAAGAGAGCAGCGTCTCCGTGGAGAACTTGTCCGCTGATCAGGTGGTCGGCGCTCTGCAGACTCTGGCTCAGTCCAGACCTTAACCCCCC
>NC_048419.1:25934979-25935236 GCF_013103735.1 Etheostoma cragini | reverse complement strand
CCCCCCCCCCCCAGCCCCCGTCTCTACTGGAAGTTGTTCAGTCCAAACCAGCTTTATTCAGTTTGTAAATGTGTTGATATATGTAATAATAAACCTTAAATATTATTATGTCACTCTGTTTCCTGCTTCTTCAACCTGTAACCCGACAGACTCAGATTATTATTCTAAGTGTCTGACAGCATTATGGGATGGATCCCTACAGAGATAGACCTTTAGTTAAAGAGGAAGATCCTTTTAGTTTAACATGAAACAGAAAT
>NC_048419.1:25932622-25934879 GCF_013103735.1 Etheostoma cragini | reverse complement strand
ATATACTGTATATATACTACAATATATATATATTGATCTATATAGACAGTATTGTGTACTCTCTATATGGACCAGCGGTGTTACCGTGGCGAGCTGCATGCGTCCGTGTTGCAGCCGCGGCTGATGGCTCTTGGCTTGTTGACGTTGGAGCAGAACGTCCTGGGAACCATCTTCCCGTCGGCCTTCCTCCTGCAGCCGAACCGCGTGTACTGTTTCCCTGGCAACCAGACAGCACAGTCACACAGCTACACATCCGGCTAACAAGGCTAACAAGGCTAACAAGGCTAACAAGGCTAACAACCATCATCGTATCAAGCTAACAAGGCTAACAAGGCTAACAAGGCTAACAACCATCATCACATCAGGCTAACACGGCTAACAAGGCTAACAAGGCTAACAAGGCTAACAACCTGCTGTCCAGCTGGTAGAGTAAACGAGGAACCGAGCAGCGGTCTCCTGGGCCTCGGCCGTGTGGAAGGCAACAAACTTAAAATGAGGTAACATCTTTGTTATTAACCTTCATTAACATGTCATCCAATCCCATTTAAACCTATCTGAAGGACCAGGATTCAAACCCAGAACCTTCTAGCTGTGAGGCCACTATGTTGTCCAATGAAAGCCCACGTATCCCTATCTGGGCCCATGTGGCCTCACACTCTCACTCAGCACCTGAGACCCGGACCTCGTGTTGTCTCCCGTAGACCAACATTTAGTTTTTCTGGGTCAGAATTTTAAGCCAAAACCTAAGTTTTGGCAATTTTTTGGGATATTTTTGTTGTTTTGAAGTTTTTGAAGCCTTCTCCGACATTTGTTGACACCTTTTTGACGTTGTCTCACTTTTCCCGAAGTTCTTTCTTTTTATGTCTTTGTCGATTCTTTCTTTTTTGTTCTTGACATTTCTGTCACTTTTCTCACTGTTCTTAATTCTTTAAAATTAGATAAAACATCTTCACATTACCTTGTGAAGAGCATCGTATGGAACCATTATTGATTTATTTTTGAAATTTTTTTACACTGTGTTTGACGGAAACCCAAATTACGCCCCCCCTCCCCTCCCCGACATAACAACTTGATTCGTCACACCAACGACTCCGGGTAAGCTTGCTGTTACCATGGTTACCTAGCGGCGTACCTCCTCCGCAGGGCTTGGAGCAGACAGACCACTTCTTCAGCGCCCACTCGTAGAAGACGGCGTCCTCCTGCAGCAGGTTGGACTCCAGCGACGACCGCAGACTGTCCTGGATCACGTACTTATAGGACACCGTCACCTTGGAGTCGCCATGGGAACGGACCTGCCGGAGACAGACACAGGTGGGACGGTTCACCTGATTCCGTCTCTAATGAAACTGTCTACCAGAATAATAATAAGCAGCATTCACAGTATTGATATTCTTTATTCCTCATCTGTTTTATAGTCCAGGCGAGGGACCATGGATCAGGAGACTGGTCGGAGCAATGGGGGGGGGGGGGGGGGGGGGGGGGGGGTTACATTCCGTTTATCGCACCGTTGTGACGAAAAGGGAGCTGAGCCAGAAGGCAAAGCTCTCGATCTACCGGGCAGTTCTGGTTCCTACCCTCACATATGGTCATGAAGGCTGGGTCATGACCGAAAGAACGAGATCCAGGGTACAAGCGGCCGAAATGGGTTTCCTCAGGAGGGTGGCTGGCGTCTCCCTTAGAGATAGGGTGAGAAGCTCAGTCATCCGAGAGGAGCTCGGAGTAGAGACGCTGCTCCTTCGCGTCGAAAGGAGCCAGTTGAGGTGGTTCGGGCATCTGGTAAGGATGCCTCCTGGGGGTCTCCCTAGGGAGGTGGTCCAGGCACGTCCAGCTGGGAGGAGGCCTCGGGGAAGACCCAGGACTAGGTGGAGAGATTATATCTCCAACCTGGCCTGGGAACGCCTCGGGATCCCCCAGTCGGAGCTGGTTGATGTGGCTCGGGAAAGGGAAGTTTGGGGTCCCCTGCTGGAGCTGCTGCCCCCGAGACCCGATACCGGATAAGCGGACGAAAATGGATGGACGAAGTTTCTTTGAAAGAATTTTTATATGCAAATGAGTTATAAGCTTTATTGTGGTAGGGTTTAAAGTAAAAAAAATGAGATTATCTGGGTGTATTTGATTAGTGTATAGCTAATTTGCATATTAAAATTAGTTTTCAATACATTTTTTATACAAGGAAAAACTTTCCTTGTATAAAGTTTGATTTCAACAGGAGTAAAGGAACTAAGTAGCCCCAAGGGGGGGGGGGGGGGGGGGGGGG
>NC_048419.1:25929650-25932502 GCF_013103735.1 Etheostoma cragini | reverse complement strand
GGGTAAGGTTTGCCGGGCCTCACTGGCACACCCCTTGGATTGATTTAACATATTTCATCAATCTAAGTCCCTTCCTGTGTCACTGACCATGAGCAGGACCCCGTACTGCAGCGGCCCGCTGGTCTGGATAGACTCCGCCTCCTGGCTGTTGCTGTACTCCCACGCCACGCCTTTCTCGATCACCACACGGGATTCTGGGAGCTCGGCTTCATCGTTGAGGAAGACGTGACCCGTCTCCAGGTTGGTCATCGCTGCAGCACCAAAAACAGAGACAGTCAGTCTTCGTCCTGATTGGGGCAGCAGAAGTAGTTCCTATTGGTCCCAGGTTACCCAGGATGTGGGGTGTCTCTCTGAACTCTTGGACCAGAAGGTGTCGCGCTCCTTTGGGGATCTCCAGGATCTTGAGGTAACCTAGGCAACAAAGATTACCAAACAATCAGAAGCACTAATTGTTAACTGCACCACCCGTCCCCATCAAAGACTACATGCCTGCAGCGTCTGAAAGGACCTTTAGATCTATAAAGTGCCAGAGGTACCTTCTGTAGACCTATGGATCTATGAAGCACCTGAGATACCTTCTGTAGACCTATGGATCTATGAAGCACCTGAGATACCTTCTGTAGACCTATGGATCTATGAAGCCCCTAAGATACCTTCTGTAGACCTATGGATCTATGAAGCCCCTGAGATACCTTCTGTAAACCTAAGGATCTATGAAGCACCTGAGATACCTTCTGTAGACCTATGGATCTATGAAGACCCTGAGATACCTTCTGTAAACCTAAGGATCTATGAAGCACCTGAGATACCTTCTGTGGACCTATGGATCTATGAAGACCCTGAGATACCTTCTGTAGACCTATGGATCAATGAAGACCCTGAGATGCCTTCTATAGACTATGAAGTACCTGAGATACCTTCTATAGACTATGAAGTACCTGAGATACCTTCTATAGACTATGAAGTACATGAGATGCCTTCTATAGACTATGAAGTACCTGAGATACCTTCTATAGACTATGAAGTACCTGAGATACCTTCTATAGACTATGAAGACCCTGAGATACCTTCTGTAGACCTATGGATCAATGAAGACCCTGAGATACCTTCTGTAGACTATGAAGTACCTGAGATACCTTCTGATATATACTACTAGATCCTTGGACCCCGCTAAGTGAAGAGGAACCTGGTTTCTTGGTGCTCCGGGTGAAGTTTCCTTTAACGATCTGACAGCTTGTGTTGTCTCCTCCACAGACTCCACATCTGTCCTCCTGCTGGTCGGACGCAATCTGTCCATCGCAGCCTACATGCTGGGTTAGGAGACAGGAAACAAGGACAGGAGACAGGTAACAGGGACAGGAAACAGGAAATGAGGTCAGGAGAAAGGTAACAAGGAAAGGGACACAGGTAACAGGGACAGGAGACAGGTAACAAGACCAGGAGACAGGTAACAGGGACAGGAGACAGGAAACGAGGACAGGAGACAGGTAACAGGGACAGGAGACAGGTAACAAGGACAGGAGACAGGTAACAGGGACAGGAAACAAGGACAGGACACAGGTAACAGGGACAGGAGGCAGGTAACAAGGACAGGAGACAGGTAACAGGGACAGCAAACGAGGACAGGAGACAGGTAACAGAGACAGGGGACAGGTAACAAGAACAGGAGACAGGTAACAGGGACAGGAGACAGGTAACAAGGACAGGAGACAGGTAACAGGGACAGAAAACAAGGACAGGACACAGGTAACAGGGACAGGAGGCAGGTAACAAGGACAGGAGACAGGAAACGAGGACAGGACACAAATAACAAGGATAGGAGACAGGAGACGAGGACAGGAGACAGGTAACAGGGACAGGAAACGAGGACAGGACACAAATAACAAGGATAGGAGAAAGGAAACGAGGAAAGGAGACAGGTAACAGGGAGAGAAGACAGGTAATGAGGACAGGAGACAGATAACAGGGACAGGAGACAGGAAACAGGGACAGGAAACAAGGACAGGAGACAGGGAAAGAGGACAGGGACAGAGGACAGGAACAGAGGACAGGAGACAGGTAATGAGGACAGGAGACAGGTAACAGGGACAGGAGACAGGTAACAGGGACAAGAAACAAGGACAGGAGGCAGGGAAAGAGGACAGGGACAGATGACAGGGACAGAGGACAGGGATGTTATAGTTTTAAAGTATAAAGATTATAAATGTCCAAAGAAAACCAGATAAAGACCTCACAGTCTCCCCGGACACAGACGCTGTGGGCGTCGCCATAGGAACACGGCGTCCCATCATGCACCATTCTGTCCATGGAAACAACGGTACCCGTCTCCTTGGACTGACAGTACAGGAGACAGCGCTCGTCAGCTGGAAAGACACAAAACATCAGACATATGTCCTCATTACCTGTCCTTGTTAACCGTCTCCTGTCCTTATTACCTGTCCTTGTTACATGTCTCCTGTCCTCATTACCTGTCCTCATTACCTGTCTCCTGTCCTCATTACCTGTCCTTGTTACATGTCTCCTGTCCTCATTACCTGTCTCCGAGCCTCGTTACCTGTCTCCTGTCCTTTTTTCCTCTCTCCTGTCCTCTTTACCCGTCTCCTGTCCCTGTTACCTGTCTCCTTATTTCCTCTCTTCTGTCCCTGTTACCTGTCTCTTGTCCTTGTTTCCTCTCTCCTGTCCCTGTTACCTGTCTCCTGTCCTTGTTTCCTCTTTCCTGTCCTCGTTACCTGTCTCCTGTCCCTGTTACCTGTCTCCTGTCCCTGTCCCTGTTACCTGTCTCCTGTCCTTGTTACCTGTCTCCTGTCCTCGTTACCTGTCTCCTGTCCTTGTTTCCTGTCTCCTGTCCCTGT
>NC_048419.1:25927444-25929550 GCF_013103735.1 Etheostoma cragini | reverse complement strand
AAATTATAGAGAGGTCTAGACCTGCTCTATGTGTAAATTATAGAGAGGTCTAGACCTGCTCTATCTGTAAATCATAGAAAGGTCTAGACCTGCTCTATCTGTAAATCATAGAGTGGTCTAGACCTGCTCCACCTGTAAATTATAGAGAGGGTTAGACCTGGTCTATCTGTCAATTATAGAGCGGTCTAGACCTGCTCTATCTGTCGATTGTAGAGAGGTCTAGACCTGCTCCACCTGTAAATCATAGGGCGGTCTAGACCTGCTCTATCTGTAAATTATAGAGAGGTCTAGACCTGCTCTATCTGTAAATTATAGAGAGGTCTAGACCTGCTCTATGTGTAAATTATAGAGAGGTCTAGACCTGCTCTATGTGTAAATTATAGAGCGGTCTAGACCTGCTCTATCTGTAAATTATAGAGCGGTCTAGACCTGCTCTATGTGTAAATCATAGGGCGGTCTAGACCTGCTCTATCTGTAAATTATAGAGAGGTCTAGACCTGCTCTATCTGTAGATTATAGAGAGGTCTAGACCTGCTCTATCTGTAAATTATAGAGCGGTCTAGACCTGCTCTATCTGTAAATTATAGAGCGGTCTAGACCTGCTCTACCTGTAAATTATAGAGAGGTCTAGACCTGGTCTATCTGTCAATTATAGAGCGGTCTAGACTTCTCTCAGTGTTTCCTGCTGACGGCTATTTCCTCTCTAAAGACAAGAAGTGTTGGCAGCCATCCAATCAGCACGCAGCTCGTTGACACCTCGCGCTAACGAGCTACAAAAGATCCTTTAATGTTGGGAACAGAAGGCATGCTGGGAAATATACAGCACAACACAAGGCTTCTTCTTTTTAACGCTGTTCAAACGCTTTTACACACACACACACACACGCACGCACACACACACACGCACACACACACACACACACGCACGCACGCACGCACGCAGGCACACGCACGCACACACACGCACGCACAGACACACACACACACACACACGCACGCACACACACACACGAACACGCACGCACGCACACACACACACACACACACACACATTATTGTTATTATTCAGTTTATTCTCTCACTTTAATTCAGCTGTCAATCATTCTCCTCTCACATGCGGTAGAAAGGCCCCGCCCCCTCCTCTCAGCCAATGAGAGACCTGTCCGTGTGCGGTACGCTGCGTGTGATTGGCTGCGTGTGCGACAGAGCGCACGAGGAGAGAGAGAAAGAAGGGACTCAGAGTCAGTCCGAGTGGCGGGAACAGAGAGACACAAGCGGTCTAATCCTGATAGTAAGAGCGAATAATCTATGTGTTGTGCTCTAACATGGCGGGCTCCTCCAGCACCCCCCTGTCCCGGACCTCCACCCCCCCCACCGACCTTCTCTTCCACTCCGATCCGCCCTACAGCGTTCCAAACCCGGCCGGCTCCCCGCGTCTACCCCGCTGCCTGGCCGGAGCTTTCCTGAGCGGCGGGAGCGGTGAGAGCGGCGGGAGCGGTGGGAGCGGTGGGAGCGGCAGAGTCCCAGCCAATGTGACAGGGCAGAGCGGCAGCGGAACCGGCGCCGCTTCTTCTTCTTGTTCTCAACAGTGTATAATGGTGGAAGTTCACGGCGTGAAGGTGGCGTCGTTCCCGGTGAACGGAGTGGATCTGATCTGCCTTCCGCAGGTGTTCGAGCTGTTCCTGAAGCACCTGGTGGGGGGGCTGCACACCGTGTACACCAAGCTGAAGCGCCTGGACATCTGCCCCGTGGTCTGCACCGTGGAGCAGGTGCGCGCGCTGCGCGGGCTCGGAGCCATCCAGCCCGGAGTCAACCGCTGCAAGCTCATCACTAGGGCCGACTTCGAGACGCTGTACCGGGACTGCACCAACGCCAGGTGGGCCCCCCCACACGGAGCGTTTCAGGCTCTTTTGGGTTTCAAATCGTCTTTTTTCAAAGGGAGGTCGGTTCGGTGGACAGAGAGATAATTATGTGTAGGCTACTTTTTTTAAAAATCGGCTATTTTTTCAGGGAGTTGTGTTTAGTGCGAATGAGAAATAGGCCTAATAATAACAAAATTATAAAAAATAATGATAATAAAATCTAATGACCTTGGTACGGAGCTTT
>NC_048419.1:25922319-25925085 GCF_013103735.1 Etheostoma cragini | reverse complement strand
TCTCTATAATTTACAGGTAGAGCAGGTCTAGACCGCTCTATAATCTACAGATAGAGCAGGTCTAGACCGCTCTATAATCTACAGGTAGAGCAGGTCTAGACCACTCTATAATTTACAGATACAGCAGGTCTAGACCGCTCTATAATTTACACATAGAGCAGGTCTAGACCGCGCTATAATTGACAGATAGAGCAGGTCTAGACCTCTCTATAATTTACAGGTGGAGCAGGTCTAGACCGCTCTACAATTGACAGATAGAGCAGGTCTAGACCTCTCTATAATTGACAGATAGACCAGGTCTAGACCTCTCTATAATTGACAGGTAGAGCAGGTCTAGACCGCTCTATAATTGACAGATAGACCAGGTCTAGACCTCTCTATAATTGACAGGTAGAGCAGGTCTAGACCGCTCTATAATTGACAGGTAGAGCAGGTCTAGACCTCTCTATAATTGACAGGTAGAGCAGGTCTAGACCACTCTATAATTGACAGGTAGAGCAGGTCTAGACCTCTCTATAATTGACAGATAGAGCAGGTCTAGATCGCTCTATAATTGACAGGTAGAGCAGGTCTAGACCGCTCTATAATTGACAGATAGACCAGGTCTAGACCTCTCTATAATTGACAGGTAGAGCAGGTCTAGACCGCTCTATAATTGACAGGTAGAGCAGGTCTAGACCTCTCTATAATTGACAGATAGAGCAGGTCTAGATCGCTCTATAATTGACAGGTAGAGCAGGTCTAGACCACCTCCCTAGGTTGTCCTTTGGTATATTGCTCCAATGAGTATAAACACCATGCTCTAATGCTCTAATGAATGCGCTGGACTCAAGAGGATCTCCATCATCAACATCCAATGTTGGTGTATCTCGTGGAGGTAGTGAGGATGAAGAATGTTGTTGCACTAGTAGCGCTGTTATTTCCTCCTGTCGGTGCATGATGGAAAGAAGACTGCCTTGGTCCACGTTAGTTTGCATCAGGTCGACATGTTGAAAGGATCCGGGGTGTGAGGTTTTGCATGAACCATGCGTGGTTCAGAATTCAGAACATGACCTTGATCCATTGTTCTGTGAAAGTGTTTCCTCATGCCGCGCTCCCGTTGATGTGGCAGGTCTCTCACCTCCTCTTGGTGAATGATGGAACTGATGATTTGAACATCGTGGAACCGATTCCATAGCAGACGGTCTGAGTGAATATTTAGATCGTTTAGAACTTTTCAGATAAGAATTCCTTCCATGTGAGTGAACCTTAGAACATCAGAACCTCTGCACATCAGAACCTATGCACATCAGAACCTCTGCACATCAGAACCTCTGCACATCAGAACCTCTGCACATCAGAACCTATGCACATCAGAACCTCTGCATCAGAACCTATGCACATCAGAACCTCTGCACATCAGAACCTCTGCACATCAGACACACACACACACACATACACACACAGACAAACTCAGACACACACACACACACTCAGACACACACACACACACAAACACACACACACACACACTCAGACACACACACACACACACACACACTCAGACACACACACACACACAAAATATTGTGACTTTTTCTCAAACTATCCTAACTTGATGAGCTGATCATTCATATTTTATCCAATCACCATGTAAAACCAATCTGATACATCATTGGTTGGTTCTGTATGACGCGTGGTCTGACCACGCCCCCCCTGCCTAGACAACAACATGGCTGCTGAGGATCTACCGTCTGAATTTGACGTCGTCATTCTGGGCACAGGTACAGAAACACCTGCATTTATGTCACCGGTTTTGATCCGGTTCCTGTGTGTGGACGTGTGCCTGCGCAGTCCCACGGCTGTTCGGTTCTACAACATCCCGGAATCCCGGTTTAAACCGGGACACGGTCTGGGTTAGCTAACGGCTAACGGCCCATTCATTGTCGACGAGAGCGGCTAGCAGCTAACGGCAGGCAGCTGTGATGTTAACCTAAGAGGGGATACAGCTAACGTTTTAGTACCAAAACCATCGATTAAATATAATAATAAATGGTGGTTTGACTCGAAACACCCTAAAGGAATGAAAACCCGTTTCTTAGATAAAAATATTAAAATTATTTTTATTTTAGCGTAAATTTAACATGGTTTTGCGTACATTTGCGTAGCTTCCGACCGTAGCTGTATCCCGTCTAGCCGTTTGTTGACATATAGCTAGCTATTCTAGCAGCGGAGCTAACTCACGGCTAACGTTAGCTTCCTTAGCTTTATATAGTATGTGTTGTTACTGTGTTGCTAGCAGCTTTAGCATTATGCTAACGCAGCAGGATCAGCGTCACGTGATGTCATTATGATGCTAAATGCGCTGTATTTATATAGCGCTTTTCCAGTCTTAACGACTGCTCAAAGCGCTTTTACATCTACAGGAAACATTCACCATTCACACACATTCATACACTGTGTCCGGGGCTGCCGTACAAGGTGCCACCTGCTCATCAGATATACATTCACACACATCTACACACCTGCTCATCAGATAAACATTCACACACATTCACACTCCGATGCGCAGCACCGGGGGCAACTCGGGGTTCAGTGTCTTGCCCAAGGACACTTCGACAATGACTGCAGGGGCGGGGATCGAACCGCCAACCTTCCGATTGGCAGGCAACCGCTCTACCACTGAGCCACAGCCGCCCCTAAACATGTTACCATGTTCTACTAGCTTGTACTTGACACACACACACACACACACAAACACACACACACACACACACACACACACAC
>NC_048419.1:25920392-25922177 GCF_013103735.1 Etheostoma cragini | reverse complement strand
CACACACACACACACACACACAGACACAGACACACACACAAACACATGCATACAGAGACACACAGACACACACACACAGACACACACACACACGCACACAGAAACACACAGACACACACACACACACACAGACACACAAACACACATACACACACATGCATACAGAGACAGACACAGACACACAAACACAGATACACACACACACACACACACACAAGCACACACACACGCACGCACACAAACAGGCACAAAGACACACACACATGCACAAAGACACACACACGCACACACACACACTGCTACGTTGGACTCTGTTACATCTCACTCGTGATGAATTGTTGTGTTGTTGTGTTGTTGTTGTGATGTTTGATTACTCATGGTTGGTGATGTGTTCAGGGCTCGCTGAGTCGGTGGTAGCGGCGGCTTTCTCCAGAGTCGGTCAGAGAGTTCTTCACCTCGACAGGTCAGTGAACGCATCTCACGTCTATATTACTATCAGACATACACACGTCAGTGAACGCATCTCACATCTATATTACTATTAGACATACACAGGTCAGTGAACGCATCTCACATACACAGGTCAGTGAACGCATCTCACGTCTATATTACTATCAGACATACACAGGTCAGTGAACGCATCTCACATCTATATTACTATCAATCATACACAGGTCAGTGAACGCATCCCACGTCTATATTACTATCAATCATACACAGGTCAGTGAACGCATCTCACTTCTATATTATCAGATATACACTCTCAGTAAGCTCACTGTGTGTGTGTGTGTGTGTCTGTGTGTGTGTGTGTGTGTGTGTGTGTGTGTGTGTGTGTGTGTGTGTGTGTGTGTGTGCGCAGGAGGAGTTATTATGCAGCTAACTGGGCGAGCTTCACCTTCAACGCTCTGCTCACCTGGATACGGGAGCACCAGGTGAGAACAACGCTGCTCTCTGATTGGTTGCTGCTCAACATGGTGTCATCCTCATTTGAGACGCATCAGCTGATTGGTTCAGACTCAACTCAACACTCCGACGTTTGGGCTACCTGTGTGTGTGTGTGTATTTGTGTTTTGTAGGAGGAGTCTCAGCTTGAGGAGGTCCAGGATTGGTCGAGCCTGTTGGAGGAGGGGGAGGAGCTAATCTACCTGAAAAGAGACTCCGCCTGCATCACTAACCTGCAGGTGTTCTGCTACGCCAGGTAATCACTTTCTCCAAGTTTCAAAATAAAAGCCTTCCAGTGTCCGATGTTTCAAAATAAAAGCCTTCCAGCGTCCGATGTTTCAAAATAAAAGCCTTCCAGTGTCCGATGTTTCAAAATAAAAGCCTTCCATCGTCCAATGTTTCAAAATAAAAGCCTTACAGTGTCCGATGTTTCAAAATAAAAGCCTTCCAGCGTCCAATGTTTCAGAATAAAAGCCTTCCAGCGTCCGGTGTTTCAAAATAAAAGCCTTCCAGCGTCCGATGTTTCAAAATAAAAGCCTTCCAGCGTTTTAAAACGGTCCTCCACTTTTTTATTTCTTCACAATTTTCCTTCAGACACAGATTTCACAAAGATAATGATTATAAATAATTAATAATTTAGTGCGTACATGTTGTTCTCAGTGAGGAAGAGGAGGAGGAGGAAGCTCCAACCACCACAGAAGAAGAACAAGGAGCAGATGAAGAAGTTAAAGAAACGCCAGAGACAGAATCTGCAGGTATGATTCTAAATAAAACTAAAAACCTGTGTTGGAATGAGAGAGGGAGGGATGAGAGAGGGAGGGATGAGAGAGGAGAGAGGGAGGG
>NC_048419.1:25916821-25920292 GCF_013103735.1 Etheostoma cragini | reverse complement strand
ACACACACACACACACACACACACACACACACACACACACACACACAGCTAACAGTATTCCAGGTTTCTTTGGTACCAGACTGATTCAGTGAGAAACCCACCAGCCTTTCCAGGTCTGGCTTGGACTCAGTTGTGGCCCCTCGAAGCCACTCTTTCCCACGTGTGTCGGGAGGACCAGAACCAGGTTTTGACTTTACTTGTTTCAGAAAACACTGATTCCCAGACGGAAGCTGGCAACATAAGCTAGAGAGCAGCTTGTTGAACATCGGAGATCTCTCTGGTTCCTCCTCCCAACACAGAGTTCAGTCTGTCGTCCTCACAACGTTCTCTCATCTCCAGCTGGGACGCTGCTCCATTCGTCCCTGAAGAGGCCTTCAAACAGTCTGATCCAGCATGAGGGAGGTGGTCTGGGGCCGTTGTTCCCTCAGGTTGCAGAGTCTGTCCTCAGAACTCTGCTGCAGATTTTCCACTAGTGTTTATAGCCTTCAGTCCTCCTTCTGTGAGACCTCAGCTGCTCCTCCACAGGCCTCCAACCAGGAGGGGGACGTGGGAGCTCTCTCTTCTGGAGATGGGTCTGGAGTAGTTTGAACTTGTTGACAAATGTGAAAACCCTTTGCACCAGGTCCGGCAGCGTTTTAACTTCCCTTGCAGATCCACATTCAGTTTGTTCAGATGATGCAGCATGTCGACCACAAACCCCAAATCTGAAATCCACCGGGGGTCATGAAGCTGAGGATGTTCCTCATGATTCTCTCCCAGAAACAGCTTCACTGGGTTCAACAAACAGGGAAGCACGTTCCCTCCTGAAGCCATGTGACGTTGCAGTGAGAAAGCAGATCACTGGGGAGATCAGGTCTTGGACTGTCTGGGATTGAGAGCATGAGCGTTGGTTTCACACACCGCCTAAATGGTCCTTTTCAGGCGCGAGGACATCTCTGAGACGTGTCTTCACAAAGTCCCCTTCCCTGCATGGCTCCGTAGCCCGAGCATTGTCCCACGCTAGCTGACATGATGCTAACGTGACAGTCTCTTCTCTCATTTCATTTATTTTCATGTATTTGTTTATTTGAAAAGGGGACAATGTACCCTGATCAACATTCAAAGCAAATGTAAGCGTACCCGAGTCAGCCGTAGGCTAGTTTCCATCGGCAGTCCCCTAGCCAGATGTTAGTAGGCATCCTAAATAATAAACAGTTATAATACAATGAAGATAATTATACAATAGACAAAAGGTTAAAAATTACAATGTTAAATCACAACAATCGAATAAACGAGATAAGCAAGTAAAATCTAAATTAGATGATAGTTGTTGTTGGTGGGTGGGACCAGCGTCAGTGTTGACACGGTTGATCCTTAACATTACTCTTAATGAGCGATAGGATGGGGACTGTCTAATTACCGGTGCTACTGAGGTCCACGGAGGTGATGCTGTAGATGAACAGACGGCCTGGCTGGATGCAGATGTTCTGAGTCCTCGCTGCACCTCTGGGGACTCTATCTGCACACAAAGGGGGAGGAGCTAAACTGTGCATGATCTTATGAACTAAGCGGACATTTCTGTATTTTCTGAGGTTTTCCCAACTGAGCAGCTGACTGCCGTCTCAGCGTGGTGACCTTGAGGAGGTCCCTCTCCTCGGGGTCATCCCGGGCGCTGTTAGCACGGAGCGAGCTGACGCGGCGCTCCAGGCGCCATGCTTTCAAATGTGATAGCGACATCAAGAAGAAAGGCTTCCCATTTCCTCGCCGCTACGGCAACCCCACCCAAACAAACCACAGGCTTATTGTTCTATGTCCTGTAATGTTACCGACCCACGCGATACCAAAATACACAGTATTCATATTTATAAATATATTTCTACACAATGTCCTTTTATTATTTTTTTAACTCAAACACGCAGTACGAGCCTCACAGGAGCAGCTCACTATACTATGACTTTATATACTTTAGACATACTATACTATGACTTTATATACTTTAGACATACTCTACTATGACTTTATATACTTTAGACATACTATACTATGACTTTATTTACTTTAGACATACTATGCTATGACTTTATATACTTTAGACATACTATACTATGACTATATATACTTTAGACATACTATACTATGACTTTATATACTTTAGACATACTATACTATGACTATATATACTTTAGACATACTATACTATGACTTTATTTACTTTAGACATACTCTACTATGACTTTATTTACTTTAGACATACTCTACTATGACTTTATATAACTTTAGACATACTATACTATGACTTTATATACTTTAGAGATACTATACTATGACTATATATACTTTAGACATACTATACTATGACTTTATATACTTTAGACATACTATACTATGACTATATATACTTTAGACATACTATACTATGACTTTATATACTTTAGACATACTCTACTATGACTTTATATAACTTTAGACATACTATACTATGACTTTTTATACTTTTTGACATACTATACTATGACTTTATATACTTTTTGACATACTATACTATGACTTTATATACTTTTTGACATACTATACTATGACTTTTCATACTTTTTGACATACTATACTATGACTTTCTATACTTTTGACATACTATACTATGACTTTATATACTTTTTGACATACTATACTATGACTTTTTATGAATTTTTCGACATACTATACTATGACTTTCTATACTTTTTGACATACTATACTATAACTTTTTATACTTTTTGACATACTATACTATGACTTTTCATACTTTTTGACATACTATACTATGACTTTATATACTTTTTGACATACTATACTATGACTTTATATACTTTTTGACATACTATACTATGACTTTTTATACTTTTTGACATACTATACTATGACTTTATATACTTTTTGACATACTATACTATGACTTTATATACTTTTTGACATACTATACTATGACTTTATATACTTTAGACATACTATACTATGACTTTATATACTTTAGACATACTATACTATGACTTTATATACTTTAGACATACTATACTATGACTTTTTATACTTTAGACATACTATACTATGACTTTTTATGAATTTTTTGACATACTATACTATGACTTTTTATACTTTTTGACATACTATACTTTTTGACATACTATACTATGACTTTTTATGAATTTTTTGACATACTATACTATGACTTTTTATGAATTTTTTGACATACTATACTATAACTTTTTATAACTTTTCAACATACTATACTATAACCTTTTATACTTTTAGACATACTATACTATGACTTTTCATACTTTAGACATACTATACTATGACTTTTTATGACTTTTCAACATACTATACTATAACTTTTCATACTTTTTGACATACTATACTATGACTTTCTATACTTTCTGACATACTATACTATGACTTTTTATGAATTTTTCGACATACTATACTATAACTTTTTATACTTTTTGACATACTATA
>NC_048419.1:25914110-25916721 GCF_013103735.1 Etheostoma cragini | reverse complement strand
GCCATTCTCCTCTGACCTCTGGCATCAACAAGGCATTTCCGCCCACAGAACTGCCGCTCACTGGATGTTTTTTATTTTATTTTTTCAAAATAAAAGCTGAAGAGACTCACATGTCCCCGGCATGCAGGTCATGGTGGACGGACACAGCTCCACCATCTTCACCGTCGGACATCCTGCTGCTATTGGAGGAACCGTTACCATGGAGATCTGACACCAGACAGAGAAGTTAACCTGAAGTTAATCTGAAGATTACCTGAAGTTAACCTAAAGTTAACCTGAAGTTAACCTGAAGTTAACCTGAAGTTTACCTGAAGTTTACCTGAAGTTTACCTAAAGCTAACCTGAAGTTAACCTGAAGTTAACCTAAAGCTAACCTGAAGTTAACCTGAAGTTAACCTAAAGCTAACCTGAAGTTAACCTGAAGTTAACCTAAAGCTAACCTGAAGTTAACCTGAAGTTAACCTGAAGTTTACCTGAAGTTTACCTGAAGATTACCTGCAGTTTACCTGAAGATTACCTGAAGTTTACCTGAAGTTTACCTGAAGCTAACCTGAAGTTTACCTGAAGTTAACCTGAAGTTTACCTGAAGTTAACCTTAAGTTAACCTTAAGTTAACCTGAAGTTTACCTGAAGATTACCTGAAGATTACCTGAAGTTAACCTGGTTTACCTGAAGTTTACCTGAGGTTAACCTGAAGATTACCTGAAGTTAACCTGAAGTTAACCTGAAGTTTACCTGAGGTTAACCTGAAGCTAACCTGAAGTTTACCTGAAGATTACCTGAAGTTTACCTGAGGTTAACCTGAAGTTAACCTGAAGTTAACCTGAAGTTTACCTGAAGATTACCTGAAGTTAACCTGAAGTTTACCTGAAGTTTACCTGAAGATTACCTGAAGTTAACCTGAAGATTACCTGAAGTTAACCTGAAGTTAACCTGAAGTTTACCTGAAGATTACCTGAAGATTACCTGAAGTTAACCTGAAGTTTACCTGAAGTTTACCTGAAGATTACCTGAAGTTTACCTGAAGTTTACCTGAAGATTACCTGAAGTTAACCTGAAGTTTACCTCTAATAACTAATGACTCACCTGTTGTTCTGAGTCGCTGGGCAGAATGGAGCCGTCAGTTATCAACACAGCTCTGGAGATGAACCTGGAGACAGGAGGACAGACAGGGAGACAGACAGGCAGATATGGAGACAGGAGGACAGACAGGGAGATATGGAGACAGGAGGACAGACAGGGAGACAGACAGCGAGACAGACAGCGAGACAGACAGCGAGACAGACAGGCAGATATGGAGACAGGAGGACAGACAGGGAGACAGACAGGGAGACAGACAGACAGATATGGAGACAGGAGGACAGACAGGGAGACAGACAGGGAGACAGACAGGCAGATATGGAGACAGGAGGACAGACAGGGAGACAGACAGGGAGACAGACAGGCAGATATGGAGACAGGAGGACAGACAGGGAGACAGACAGGCAGATATGGAGACAGGAGGACAGACAGGAGGACCGACAGGGAGACAGACAGGGAGATATGGAGACAGGAGAACCGACAGGGAGACAGGGAGACAGGGAGACAGACAGAGATTTAATCACTATGGTTACAGACATGTTTACGGTGCCTGGATGTCACATGACGTGGCTGCTGTAATGATTTGGCTGATTCTGATTGGTTGCTGACCTGGTGGGCGTGGCCTGCCTCTTCCTGTCCGCCCCAATGAAACCGTCCTCCACTACAAAATGGCTGCAGCTGATTCGCTGTCCTCGGCTGTCAATCACCGCCTTACACCTGGAAGACGACCAGAGGACATCAAACGGAGACGAACAGACATTTCACTAAAATACTGAAAAACCACGTCATTGATTTCCGGAGTTCTCTCACTCTTTGACGTCTTGGTGATTATTTCTGTGTTTTTGGGACATTTCTGTCCCTTTTTCAGTGTTCTAGCAATCAAATTAAATAAAACACAGAAATTCAATGAAAGTATTGAAGTGATTATTAATTTAACGTGTGAGGAACATCGTATGGAAACATCCACGCTGTTATTATTATTTGTGTTTTTGGTTGAAGGAAACCCAAATTATAGAATCTAGAAACTAGATATAAATTATAGATGTATCTGTAAATAATGTTCATTGATTCATTCATTAATGTCACAGTTCATTAAAAGGAGATTTAACTTTATAAAAGATGTTTTAAGAAGCAGTTTGCAGCGTTTTCAAGGGTGTGACACAGACACACAGACACACAGAGACAGACACACATAGACACACAGACACACACACACAAAGACACACACACACACACACACAGACAGACAGACAGACAGACAGACACACACACTCAGACAGACACACATAGACACGCACAGAGACAGACACACACACAGAGACACACACACAATGAAGTGCTGTTGAAGCCTATTATTGGGAATAATGATGCGCTCAAAAGCTCATCCATAACCTCAGACACACATACACACACACACACACACAGACATAGAGACACACATACACACATACAAAGACAGACACAAACACACACACATACACACACACACACACACACACACACACACACACACACAGACACACACAGACAC
>NC_048419.1:25912896-25914010 GCF_013103735.1 Etheostoma cragini | reverse complement strand
TCCTTTAATTTTAGTCTCAATAATTCCTAATTTCTGCTTTTCTAACTCAAACATTAGGCATAATTTCCTATAAATGAGATTTATTGACCATAAATTCCCCAAATAACTGTAAATTTAAGAGTGTTGAAAACGTCAAAAGGTGACAAACATTGAAAAAAAGCATAAAAAGTGTTGAAAAAAGGGACGAAAACGTAAAGAAAGCTTAAAAATGTTGATTAAAAGCCTCAACAAAAGTGTTGACAACACAAAGGTTAATACCTAACTATTAATTAATAATTAATTAACACTCTAAAGTTTTTAATTATTATGATATTTTCTAAATATGTGACAACTTTTTCATGAAATATTATGCTACAAATTCTTATTAAATGTTTTTTTATAATATAATGAGTTCTCTTATTAAAATGATGAGACAGGTGAGCGTACCTGCAGAGCGCCTCCTCTCCTGTCCGACTGTGTGATGCACCTGCAGGTACGCTCACCTGTCTTTATTTCAAGCCCCGCCCACCAACACCTTCCTTCCTGTTGACCGTCTCCCTGCAATATACATATATACAAAAGCATTAATTTCCGTATATATGCACAGAAAACATACATATACAGTATACAAAATATGTATACATTTACAAAAGATATCGATAAATATAAATATATATATAAATATATATATATATATATTTATAGATATATATTTATAGATATATATGTATGTTGTCGCAGGGAATACTTGAGAATGTGATGAAGATGAACGTATTTATTTGGTAAAACAGGAGGTTCAGGCATCAGGTTCCATAGTGTAGCGGTTATCACGTCTGCTTTACACGCAGAAGGTCCTGGGTTCGAGCCCCAGTGGAACCAGTCGACATTTTTATCATCGAGAAACTAATTTCACACATCGATTGCTATCTTCAAAATATTTGTTTTTTTTTGAAAAAAATTAAAAACAGAAAGAGATATTTAAACAAATAACGTTGCGAGATACTGAGCCAAAACAATTCATACTGAAATATAGTTAAAAAAAATGGATCAAGATCAATTAACAATAATATTATCTACAATTTGATTTATTTGTCGACAAGTATAAGCTGTCAGAATTCCGTTGAGACATAAAATC
>NC_048419.1:25908403-25910296 GCF_013103735.1 Etheostoma cragini | reverse complement strand
CCCCCCCCCCCCCGCAGGTCTGCCTGGCGGCTGCGGGGGATCACCTGGTGCAGCGGGTGGGGCGGGGGCAGCCGGCGCAGCGTGGCCACGCAGCACAGCTCGCTCAGCATGTGCGTCCGCAGGTAGTGGGACACCAGCTGGTGACACTGGAAGTCCGCGCTGTGGACCCACATCTTAGCCAGCAGCCAATCACAGCCGGGGTCAGAGGGCAGGAACACGGGGTTGGGAGGGCCGGGGGTCTGCTGCAGCTGAGGGTGAAAGGAGGGCGGGGTGAAACCTGGATGGACGGATGGTGAAAGAGATGAAAGGGGGGCGGGTTGACGCTGACCTGGATGGCGATGGGGACCAGCTGTCCCTGCAGGTTCAGGTGGAGAAGACACAGCGGAGAGGACACGTACGTCTGTCTCCCGTTGATCACGTTGGACGGGACACCGTCCAAAACCTCGTAGTCCAACAGGTAGATGGTCCCCTTCTGTCCCATCGGTAATAATAATAATTAATAATGTCATTATCAAGAGACAGAGACCACACTGGAACACATCTAACGTAGAGGTCCCGTACTTCCATTTACAGTATTATGTGTTCTGGTAAGATTCCAGATTATAGGCCTAGACTGCCGGAGACTTCCCATGATGCACCTCTCTCCTCCTCCTTCTCTCCATCTGAATGCATCCCATCATTGTTATTTTGGGGAATTAAAAAGAACATTGATATAGGACAACATGAAGACAACATGAGGGAAACCTGAAGACAACATGAGGACAACATGAGTACGACATGAGGACAACATGAGGACAACATGAGGACAACATGAGGACAACATGAAGACAACATGAGGACAACATGAAGACAACATGAGGGCAACATGAAGACAACATGAAGACAACATGAGGGCAACATGAAGACAACATGAAGACAACATGAGGGCAACATGAAGACAACATGAAGACAACATGAAGACAACATGAAGACAACATGAGGACAACATGAGGACAACATGAGGACAACATGAGGGCAACATGAGGACAACATGAGGGCAACATGAGGACAACATGAGGGCAACATGAGGACAACATGAGGGCAACATGAGGACAACATGAGGACAACATGAGGGCAACATGAGGACAACATGAGGACAACATGAGGGCAACATGAGGACAACATGAGGACAACATGAGGGCAACATGAGGACACAGACAGACATAGTGAAGTAAAATAAACATTTTCTTTCCACTAGTCTGGATGAGAGGTGTTGTGAACTTCTTGGTTCCTGGTGCATTAACTCAACCTGCACATGTCTAGAGATTGGTCCTGTGGTGTAGTGTGTTTATATTGGACGGACAGTTTTTGTATTCTATGTTGTTTATCTTGCATTCCTGACTGCAGACCAAGTTTCCTAGTTGGGATGAAGATGCGACTGCATTGCACACCTGTAGCTCCTGGTCCAGGGAGGAGCCTGCAGACAGGAAGGGGCGGAGCATGTCAGAGGTAACGGCCAGGTTGGGAGGGAGGCGTCGGATCTGACGCAGCATCAGCGGGTTGCAGCCGTTCAGACACTGGTAGCCAAAATACCAATCCTCCATCCAGTGGTCCTTAACGAACTCTGGGAGAGAGAAAGATGTTTACACCCTAGCAGACACCGAGCAATGCCCTACATGAAACACCCCGGCAAAAACCAGCTGACCAGCATATCTCCACCAGACTCCATGTAAATAATCACTACTTTTAGCGTGTATAGAGCAGCATATCTCCACCAGACTCCATGTAAATAATCACTACTTTTAGCCTGTATAGAGCAGCATATCTCAACCAGAGTCCATGTAAATAATCACTACTTTTAGTGTGTATAGAGCAGCATATCTCAACCAGACTCCATGTAAATAATCACTACTT
>NC_048419.1:25907553-25908303 GCF_013103735.1 Etheostoma cragini | reverse complement strand
TAACCAACACACAGGTGAACAACACACAGGTGAACAACACACAGGTGAACAACACACAGGTAACCAACACACAGGTGACCAACACACAGGTAACCAACACACAGGTGAACAACACACAGGTAACTAACACACGTGTGTCTGCGTCTGTGTGTGTGTCTGTGTGTGTGTCTGTGTATGTGTCTGTGTGTGTGTGTGTGTGTGTTGCAGGTTTGTGATCAGCTGGGTAGATCTGTATTACCATGGAGACGACGCGGTGCAGCAGGACTCTGAGCTTCAACACTGGATCAGCGACATCAACCTACACGGCTTCAACCACCACTCAGGTGTGTGTGTGTGTGTGTGTGTGTGTGTGTGTGTGTATATATATACATATATAACTAAAAAACAAGGTTTCACATCACGTGGACATGTCATTAACACAAAACTGCTCCTTATGACCTCATAAGGGGCAGATTCAGATCGGCCCATCTGAGCTTTCATTTGGTCAAAAGCAGAGCAGGATACCAGGACCCGGTTTACACCAATCCCCATAGGGGGCCATGGGCAGGCTGGGGGGGGGGCATATTAAAAGTACAAATGAATTATTAATATTATAACAATGAATAATAACACCGCGTGTTCTCAGGTTTTCCTCCGGCTCTCCAGACCAAAGCTGAAATGTCAAAGTTCGTCACCATGATCATCTTCAACTGCTCGGCGCTGCATGCCGCCGTCAACTTCTCCCAGGTGGGGGGGGGGGGGGGGGGGGGG
>NC_048419.1:25905428-25907451 GCF_013103735.1 Etheostoma cragini | reverse complement strand
AGGAAGGAAGGAAGGGAGGAAGGGAGGAAGGAAGGAAGGGAGGGAGGGAGGAATGAAGAAGAGAGGAAGTGAGGAAGGTAGGAAGGGAGGAAGGGAGGGAGGGAGGGAGGAAGGGAGGAAGGGAGGAAGTAATAAGTAATAATATAATAATAACAGTAATAATATAATAAAAACAGTAATAATATAATAATAACAGTAATAATATAATAATAACAGTAATAATATAATAATATAATAATAACAGTAATAATATAATAAAAACAGTAATAATATAATAATATAATAATAACAGTAATAATATAATAAAAACAGTAATAATATAATAATAACAGTAATAATATAATAGTAACAATAATAATACAATAACAACAGTAATAATTAGTTATATTAGTAATAATCTAGGTAATATCTTCACTAACAGGAGCGTCCCGTGTCTCTCTGTGTCCTCCAGCTGGACTTCGCCCTCTGGACGCCCAACTGTCCGTCCTTCATGTCCCGTCCCCCGCCGCAGGACAAGGGCCGGGTGACGGAGGAGGACATCCTGTCCTTCCTGCCGGACGTGGGCTCCAGCGTCCGCGTCCTGGCGGTGCTCACCACGCTGTCCCAGCCCGCCCTCGACTGCGTGAGTGACATCTAATCTCACCACGGACCAATCACACGCAGCCTCTCGGACACATGGACGTCACACGTCACACAATGCTAACGTAGCATGCTAACATGCTACATTTAGCGGTTAGCGGCTTAATGTTTTCACATTTATCAACAAATCTATCTGTGTCTGTGTGTGTGTGAGTGTGTGTGTCTCTGTGTGTGTCTCTGTGTGTGTCTATATATGTGTGTGTATTTGTCTGTGTATATATGTGTGTGTATTTGTCTGTGTATATATGTGTGTGTGTGTGTGTATATGTGTGTGTGTGTGTGTCTGTATGTGTGTACATGTGTTTGTATATATGTGTGTGTGTGTGTGTGTGTGCTTGTGTCTCTGTGTGTGTGTGTGTATATGTGTGTGTGTCTGTGTGTGTGTGTCTGTATGTGTGTACATGTGTTTGTATATATGTGTGTGTGTGTGTGTGTGTGCTTGTGTCTCTGTGTGTGTGTGTGTATATGTGTGTGTGTCTGTGTGTGTGTGTCTGTATGTGTGTACATGTGTTTGTATATATATGTGTGTGTGTGTGTGTGTGTGCTTGTGTCTCTCTGTGTGTGTGTGTGTGTGTGTGTCTGTATGTGTGTACATGTGTTTGTATAAATATGTGTATGTGTGTGTATATATGTGTTTGTATATATGTGTGCTTGTGTCTCTGTGTGTGTGTGTGTGTGTGTGTGTGCTTGTGTCTGTGTGTGTGTGTGTGTGTGTGTGTGTGCTTGTGTCTCTGTGTGTGTGTGCTTGTGTCTCTGTGTGTGTGTGTGTGTGTGTGTGTGTGTGTGTGTCTCCCCCTGCAGGTTCCCCTATGTCACTACAAGGAGCCGGTGTTCGCCGACGGCGCCCACTGCCGGTTGGTGGCGCAGGTGCAGGCCCGGCTCGAGGCCATTTCTGATGACATCACACAGCGCAACAGCCAATTGGAGCTGCCGTACCCGTACCTGCACCCCGGGCGCATCGAGAACAGCGTGGCCGTGTGACCCCCAACGGGACCCGGGAGAGTCCTCCCTTCAACCCGCACGATGGGATTATTTGTTTTTCTGAAAAAATTAAAATTAATCTTCTATTCTGTGTTATTTCAAAACTCCATTTTACCTTTTTTCTCATTTCCCCCCCGTACGGAAACCCAATGGTGTCACCCAACACAGATCATAACAATAACAACAACAATAACAATAACAACAACAATAACAATAACAACAAGTCTTTATTGTTGATCCTTAACAACAGCAGCAGCTTCATCCTGACTGATCTGGTCCTGGTCTGCAGGTTTTAAGGATCTGGATCGGTCGTTATAATCAAACAGCAGCATGAGGAGGAGACGCCGGTCTACACCATGGTCCCCTTCAGGGGGGGGGGGGTTGATCCAGCATCGTATCGCAA
>NC_048419.1:25902513-25905328 GCF_013103735.1 Etheostoma cragini | reverse complement strand
CACACACAAAGAGACACACACACACACACACAGACACATACACACACATACACACACACATCAGGAGAGACACACAAATACACACACACACCGGGAGAGACACACACACACACACACACACACGTTTGTACTATAATACTTGTGATAGTCATTGCCTTTGATGGAAGGAAACCCAAATTTCTGACTTTCTTTCTTTTCTTTTTTTTTAATTTATGTCACTTTTTCACATTTTAGTCACTTTTTAGACATCAGGACATCACACAAACCAGTTTTTCATGTCTAGAGTAACTGTATCAAATACGACCTCCATTCAACTCAAGTGAAGTCCTATTACCATTCGAATGACTCAGGAGCTGTTCAGTTAAGGTTCATTAAGCTTTAAAAACTGCGTAGTTTCCCTTTAACAATCCAAGCTGGGTTTGCTCCGTCCACAGTGAGCACCACTCTGACCGTCCTGCCGCCTCCCGCCGTCCGCTGTAAGCAGATGACCGTCTCTGGGAAGCACCTCGCCGTCCTCAAAGGTCAGAGATCACTCTTCATGGTGTAATGGATAGAGGGGAAGAGGAAATCTGCTTAAGGCAGGACATTACACATAAGTACTTTCAGCTTATTTATAGGGATTATTTACTTGGAGTCTGGTGGAGATATGCTGCTCTATACACACTAAAAGTAGTGATTATTTACATGGAGTCTGGTGGAGATATGCTGCTCTATACACACTAAAAGTAGTGATTATTTACATGGAGTCTGGTGGAGATATGCTGCTCTATACACGCTAAAAGTAGTGATTATTTACATGGAGTCTGGTGGAGATATGCTGCTCTATACACACTAAAAGTAGTGATTATTTACATGGAGTCTGGTGGAGATATGCTGCTCTATACATGCTAAAAGTAGTGATTATTTACATGGAGTCTGGTGGAGATATGCTCCTCTATACATGCTAAAAGTAGTGATTATTTACATGGAGTCTGGTGGAGAAATTTAAACAGTTTGGTCCACAAACAAAATACAAATTCTTCTTTCTTCTCCTCTCAGTGTTGAATGAGTCTTCTCAGGAGGAGTTGAGTGTTCGGGATGTTCGTATTTTGCCAAATCTCAACGCCTCCTACCTTCCCATGATGCCCGACGGCTCCGTGCTGCTGGTGGACAACGTCTGGTACGTGCTGACACGTCAAGTTAGTTGCGTTGCATCATGTTGTTTTGTCACTCTTTAACACTAGAACGGCCATGAACGGCCATTTTGACCTCCCTTATTCTGCAACATGCAACACCATTGTGTCTGTGTGTGTGTGTGTTTGTGTGTGTGTGTGTGTGTGTGTGTGTGTGTGTGTGTGTGTGTGTGTTCCTGTGACATCACAAGAGACACCACCATGTTTTGTTTTGATGTTGTGACCATACACAGTGAAAGAAAAGGACCAACAGGCATAGACAGTGAAAGAAATGGACCAACTGACATAGACAGTGAAAGAAATGGACCAACTGACATAGACAGGCCAGCAGACATAGACAGTGAAAGAAATGGACCAACAGACATAGACAGGCCAACAGACATAGACAGTGAAAGAAATGGACCAACAGACATAGACAGTGAAAGAAATGGACCAACAGACATAGACAGTGAAAGAAATGGACCAACTGACATAGACAGTGAAAGAAATGGACCAACTGACATAGACAGTGAAAGAAATGGACCAACAGACCTAGACAGGCCAACAGACATAGACAGGCCAACAGACATAGACAGTTAAAGAAACCATTCACACCCCAAGTCTTAAAGGGCCCATGGCATGTAAATGTCCCTCTTTATGAGGATTTGTATCATTAATATGAGTTCCTCCAGTCTGCCTGTGGCCCCCCAGTGGCTAGAAATGGTGATAGGTGTAAACCGAGCCCTGGGTATCCTGCTCTGCCGTTGAGAAAATTAAAGCTCAGATGGGCCGATCTGGAATCTTCCCCTTATGAAGTCATAAGGAGCAAGATGACCTCCCTTTTCTCTGCTGTCCCCCCCCCCACGAGAGACATCATGGCTTTTAAAGAAGAAAAGTAGCTGTTGGTCAAGCCCCCCCCCCCCCCCCACCTTGCCTAATATGTATATTCTGTGCTGTGTGACTCTAATCAACTCCAATCATTAGATCCTTTGGTGTAGATGGTATAAACCTTATGATGGAGGGGTCGGGGGGGGGGGGGGGGGGGGGGGGGGGGGGTGACCCTGACTGAAACAGCTTCATCTCCCGCTCTGCAGCCACCAGTCAGGGGAGGTTGGCATGGCGTCTTTCTGCAGGGTGGAAAGCCTGGCCTGCCGCCTTCCCAGCATGCTCAGCGCTTTGGAGGAGCACGACTTCCTGTTCCAGATGCACCTCAACGACATGCCGCCGGACGACTCCAACGAGGTTTGGACTTGGTTGTGGTGTTGTTTCTAGATTGTTTCATGACTCGTCTTCAGCGCTTCAGGAAATCATTTCACCAGAATGAACTTTCCTTCATTTCATCACATTTTGTCAGTTTTTTCAGTGTTGTTGTATTTTCAGGGGCTGGAGGTTCCCCTGGTTGCTGTGCTGCAGTGGTCAACTCCCAAGATGCCTTTCACCAACTGCATCTACACCCACTACAGGTGAGGACGAAACCAGAGAAAGTAAAGCTTGATTTATGGTTCCGTGTTAAATCTATTGAATCTGGTGGAGATATGCTGCTCTATACACACTAAAAGTAGTGATTATTTACATGGAGTCTGGTAGAAATATGCTGCTCTATACACGCTAAAAGTAGTGATTATTTACATGGAGTCTGGTGGAGATATGCTGCTCTATACACG
>NC_048419.1:25901631-25902148 GCF_013103735.1 Etheostoma cragini | reverse complement strand
CCCCCCCCCCCCCCCCCAGGTTGCCCAGCATCCGTCTGGACCAGCCTCGGTTCGTGATGACGGCCAGCTGCCCGAGCACCGTCAGAGTGAAGGAAGACTTTAAGGTTAAATACGTTCTGCTGAACAACCTGCAGGACTTCCTGGCGGTCCGACTCGTCTGGACGCCAGACGGTCAGTTTCAACACATTTATTAATAATAATACAATTATTTAAAGAGCGCTTTCAGTCAAAGTGTTTTACAAAAACAATAATTAAAATTGCAATTAAAAGAATTTCAAAAATTAAAGTTTTACACCGTCACGGTCTTCACTTCTTCAAAAGGGCTCAATTTGTGTATTTTGAGACCCTGTTGTGTGTTTTGAGACCCTGTTGTGTGTTTTGAGACCCTGTTGTGTGTTTTAGACCCTGTTGTGTGTTTTGAGACGTTTTGAGACCCTGATGTGTGTTTTGAGACCCTGTTGTGTGTTTTGAGACCCTGTTGTGTGTTTTGAGACCCTGTTGTGTGTTTTGAGACCCT
>NC_048419.1:25895870-25901531 GCF_013103735.1 Etheostoma cragini | reverse complement strand
ACACACATACACACACACACACATACACACACCGCACACACACACACACACACACTCACACACACACACACACAGACCACAGACCACAGACCACAAGGACACACACACATCAAAATTTGAAATGAGCCAATTGGACCCGAATACCATACAAAGGTTAATTTAATTTAGCGAGTTCATTACATTGTGTCTCCTGTTCTGAATGAAAGAAACTGGAAAAGTATGAAAGGAAACCTGAAGTCTCTTTCTGAGGGAGACCTGGCCAAGACCACCAGTTACAATTTAAAGAGAAATGCAGCCTATACAGCATATAGAAATACAGCATATAGAAATACAGCCTATAGAACTACAGCATATAGAAATACAGCATATAGAACTACAGCATTTAGAAAGCCAGCATATAGAAATACAGCCTATAGAACTAAAGCATATAGAAATACAGCCTATAGAACTACAGCATATAGAAATACAGCATATAGAACTACAGCATTTAGAAAGACAGCATATAGAAATACAGCCTATAGAACTAAAGCATATAGAAATACAGCCTATAGAACTACAGCATATAGAAATACAGCCTATAGAAATACAGCCTATAGAACTACAGCCTATAGAAATACAACATATAGAGATACAGCCTATAGAAGTACAGCATATAGAAAGACAGCATATAGAAATACAGCCTATAGAACTAAAGCATATAGAAATACAGCCTATAGAACTACAGCATATAGAAATACAGCCTATAGAACTACAGCATATAGAAATACAGCCTATAGAACTAAAGCCTATAGAAATACAGCCTATAGAACTACAGCATATAGAAATACAGCCTATAGAACTACAGCATATAGAACTACAGCATATAGAAAGACAGCATATAGAAATACAGCCTATAGAACTAAAGCATATAGAAATACAGCCTATAGAACTACAGCATATAGAACTACAGCCTATAGAACTACAGCATATAGAACTACAACATATATAAATACAACATATAGAAATACAGCATATAGAAAGACAGCATATAGAACTACAGCATATAGAAATACAACATATAGAAATACAGCATATAGACATACAGCCTATAGAACTACAACATATAGAACTACAGCATATAGAAAGACAGCATATAGAAAGAGCATATAGAATTACAGCCTATAGAACTACAACATATAGAAATATAACATATAGAAATACAACATATAGAAAGACAGCATATAGAAATACAGCCTATCGAATTACAACATATAGAAATATAACATATAGAAATACAACATATAGAAATACAGCCTATAGAACTACCGCATAGCCAGAACAACGTTGTCCTCACCTTGACCTTCAGGGTGCTGACGGGGAGTTTGTCCAGAGAGACCGTGAGGGGGAAGATGACTTCATCCGTCAAAACCACCGGCTCGTCCAGAGGAGACTGACGTGAGACACAGACACGCTGATGAGAAATCATCACCGACTCTTAATCTGAGCAGCTAAACCTGGGGGGGGGGGGGGGGGGGGGGGGGGGGGGGGGGGGGGCAGTAGCTTAGTCTACAAGAGTAGTTTTATTCCCCCCAAAACAAGTTTCCTCTTTAATTTTAAAGAACTTTTTTTGCAGCTTTCTCTGTCTCCTGCAACTATTGCTATAAAAGTAAGAAATTGCAATTTTTAATCTCAAAAAAAGGCTGAAATCCTGGAGGGACTGGATATTAGGGGGGGGGGGGGGGGGGGGGGGGGTAGTAGCTAAGTCTGTAGGGAGGAGGGTCGCTGGTTCAATTCCCCATTCGGACCAAAGTATGGTGGAGGACTGGCAGCTGGAGAGGTGTCAGTTCACCTCCTGGGTGCTGCCAAGAGCTCTAGAGCAAGGCACCGAAACCCAAACGCCCGGGGCGCCTTTCCATGGGCCCCCCCCCCCCCCCCCACACACACACACATACACACACTCTGATATGACTCCATTAGTGCATGTATAGGACCTGAGCATGTGTGTGTAGTTCCGGCCTGTGTGTAATGTGTGTAATAACAACACATTAAAGTGTAATTTCCCCTAGTGGGATTAATTGATAAAGTGAACATTATTATTATTATTATTATTATTATTATTATATGTATTACTATTGTATGTGTGAGGTAATCAGAGTATTCAGCGGTACCTGGACAGGTGCCCTGCGGAACTCCCTGGCCGCCGTCCCAGATGAGTTGTGGATGAGCAGCGGCTTGCAGTCCCTGAAGCTCCGACAGCGGGAGTCGACCCTGCTGCCGAGCGCCGCGATGGCCGCCTCCGCGGCTGCGATGTAGTCCTCCTCGCCGTCCTCGTTGGCCTCGTCCCCGCTGCTCTGGTAGTCATGGTGATGGGGGTGGTGGTTGCCTCGGTGACGGCCGCTCTCACCGGGACTCACGCTGGCCACGGCGCACAGAGAGCCGGCGAGCTCCCGCCACGCCCGGCCGCTGGCCGACTCCGTCCCGAAACCGGCTGCAGGACCCTCGGCGCCCCCTGCTGGAAAACCATGCACGCAGATAATAGTCATGCACGGGAATATTATGTTCATTCATAATATTACTCTCATTTATAATATTACTCTCATTCATAATATTACTCTCATTTATAATATTACTCTCATTCATAATATTACTCTCATTCATAATATCACGTTCATTCATAATATTACTCTCATTCATAATATCACGTTCATTCATAATATTACTCTCATTTATAATATTACTCTCATTCATAATATCACGTTCATTCATAATATTACTCTCATTCATAATATTACTTTCATTGGCTACAGTCATTCCATAATCCTTCACCCAGAGGAACCCAAATACTTTCAAATGAAGGGACAATACTATATAAAGTGTGTACACTAACTAACTATACTACATACTATATATAGTGTGTATACACTAACTACACAAAGGGCAGACTACATACTATATATAGTGTGTATACACTAACTAACTATACTACATACTATATATAGTGTGTATACACTAACTACACAAATGACATACTACATTATATATATAGTGTGTATACACTAACTACACATAGGGCATACTAGATACTATATATAGTGTGTGTACACTAACTATACATAGGGCATACTAGATAATATATATAGTGTGTGTACACTCACTATACATAGTACATACTAGATACTATATATAGTGTGTGTACACTAACTATACATAGGGCATACTAGATACTATATATAGTGTGTGTACACTAACTATACATAGTACATACTAGATACTATATATAGTGTGTGTACACTAACTATACATAGGACATACTACATTATATATAGTGTGTGTACACTAACTATACATAGGGCATACTAGATACTATATATAGTACCTAGATATAGTATACTAGACACTAGTATATATGCTAGTGGTAGTATATGTACTAGTACAGATACTAGATACTGGCCTATATACTGTTTGTACATGTGTACTCAATGCTTTCAGCATGCAGGTCTAGTTAAAATGGACGCACGTTGTTTTCCTGCATAAATATAATAAAGACAGATTCTTTCCCCTCCTCCCTTTCACCCAGAGCCAGATGGATGCCCCCCCCCCCCCCCCCCCCCCCCTTCCTTACCGGGGCCGTGGTCGGTCGGCGTCGCCCCGGCGTCCCTGCAGCGCAGCACCAGCAGGAAGCGGACCGTCTCCCCCAGGTAGAGGTGACTGCGCCGGGGCAGCGTGCGGTACCGGGCCGGGTCCGACAGATCCGTGATGGGCACCGCCGGGAAATACATGAAGTACTCGCACTGCGACTCCATCATCTGCACCATGGCGACGACGGGAGGAGGCTGCGCGAGCAGGACCAGCACCGGAGTCAACACAACAATGAAACTCACACTTCCGGATCTCACTTTCAAAATAAAAGCACGAAGATTGTCTCGGTCACACAGACGTGGAAAACGTAAACCATCGCGCCCCGTAGTGGCCTTGAGTTAGTGTTACGTAGTGTTGAAAACGTCCAAAAAAAAGTGACAAACCGTCAAAAGGGTTGAACAAACAAAAACGCACAAAATGGTAAACAAAAAAAGGTAAAAACATGGATAAAAATAATGTTATAATAATAATCTTATTTATTATTTCTAGGCTATATTTATTGTATTTTATGTATGTGTGTGTGTCCTTGTGACTTATAACTTATATTTTCAATATATATATATATATATATATATATATATATATATATATATAGACAGTATTAATATTAACATTACTACAATTTATAATCTCCCAATAGACCGTATTTATTAATATATACAGTCTATAATCTCCCAATAGACCGTATTTATTAATATATACAGTCTATAATCTCCCAATAAACTGTATTTATTAATATATACAGTCTATAATCTCCCAATAAACTGTATTTATTAATATATACAGTCTATAATCTCCCAATAGACCGTATTTATTAATATATACAGTCTATAATCTCCCAATAGACCGTATTTATTAATATATACAGTCTATAATCTCCCAATAGACCGTATTTATTAATATATACAGTCTATGATCTCCCCCATTGACCGTTAATATTAATATTTTACAGTCTATAATCTCCCAATATCCCGTATATTAATATATACAGTCTATGATCTCCCAATAAACTGTATTTATTAATATATACAGTCTTTAATCTCCCAATAGACCGTTATAATTAATAATAATACAGTCTATAATCTCCCAATAAACTGTATTTATTAATATATACAGTCTTTAATCTCCCAATAGACCATATTTATTAATATATACAGTCTATGATCTCCCAATAGACCGTATTTATTAATATATACAGTCTATAATCTCCCAATAGACCGTATTTATTAATATATGCAGTCTATAATCTCCCAAATAGACCGTATTTATTAGTCTATAATCTCCCAATAGACCGTATTTATTAATATATGCAGTCTATAATCTCCCAATAGACCGTATTTATTAATATATACAGTCTATAATCTCCCAATAGACCGTATTTATTAATATATACAGTCTATAATCTCCCAATAGACTGTATTTATTAATATATACAGTCTATAATCTCCCAATAGACCGTATTTATTAATATTAATACAGTCTATAATCTCCCAATAGACCGTATTTATTAATATATACAGTCTATAATCTCCCAATAGACCGTATTTATTCATATATACAGTCTATGAGCTCCCAATAGGCCGTATTTATTAATATATACAGACTATAATCTCCCAATAGACCGTATTTATTAATATATACAGTCTATAATCTCCCAATAGACCGTATTTATTAATATATACAGTCTATGATCTCCCCCATTGACCGTTAATATTAATATTTTACAGTCTATAATCTCCCAATATCCCGTATATTAATATATACAGTCTATAATCTCCCAATAGACTGTATTTATTAATATATACAGTCTATAATCTCCCAATAGACCGTATTTATTAATATATACAGTCTATAATCTCCCAATAGACCGTATTTATTAATATATACAGTCTATAATCTCCCAATAGACTGTATTTATTAATATATAGTCTATAATCTCCCAATAAACCGTATTTATTAATATTAATACAGTCTATAATCTCCCAATAGACCGTATTTATTAATATTAATACAGTCTATAATCTCCCAATAGACCGTATTTAT
>NC_048419.1:25887721-25895770 GCF_013103735.1 Etheostoma cragini | reverse complement strand
CATCTCTATAACATTGTGTTTCCATCTCTATAACTTTGTGTTCCCATCTCTATAACATCGTGTTTCCATCTCTATAACATTGTGTTTCCATCTCTATAACTTTGTGTCTCCATCTCTATAACATTGTGTTTCCATCTCTATAACTTTGTGTTCCCATCTCTATAACATTGTGTTTCCATCTCTATAACATTGTGTCTCCATCTCTATAACATCGTGTTTCCATCTCTATAACATTGTGTTCCCATCTCTATAACATCGTGTTTCCATCTCTATAACATCGTGTTTCCATCTCTATAACTTTGTGTTTCCATCTCTATAACATTGTGTTTCCATCTCTATAACTTTGTGTTTCCATCTCTATAACATCGTGTTTCCATCTCTATAACATTGTGTCTCCATCTCTATAACATCGTGTTTCCATCTCTATAACTTTGTGTCTCCATCTCTATAACATTGTGTTTCCATCTCCATAACATTGTGTCTCCATCTCTATAACATCGTGTTTCCATCTCTATAACTTTGTGTTTCCATCTCCATAACATTGTGTCTCCATCTCTATAACATCGTGTTTCCATCTCTATAACTTTGTGTCTCCATCTCTATAACATCGTGTTTCCATCTCTATAACTTTGTGTCTCCATCTCTATAACATTGTGTTTCCATCTCTATAACATCGTGTTTCCATCTCTATAACATTGTGTCTCCATCTCTATAATATTGTGTCTCCATCTCTATAACATTGTGTTTCCATCTCTATAGCAACAAGGTCACACATGTGCAGACTACACACACCACACACAATCATGTAGCTGAATATACACAAAGGTGGTAAACTCTTGAAAGTGTGACTGTACTATTTTTATTTCAAATTTTATAAATGCGTCCATTGACGTCATTACACTTTGAATGGAAAGACGTTAGAAAGCAACTAAAGAACCATGCTTCGAGCCGGAATTGAACCAGCGACCTAAGGATAACTGTCATTACTAACCTACAGTCCTCCGCTCTACCAACTGAGCTATCGAAGGGTTCAAATCTGGGGCAGGTACAAAAAGTGCCAAACCTGACGGCTGTATAATCTTTGGCGATGATGGGCCATTAACGCATCATCACTCTCCATCTCTATAGCAACAAGGTCACACATATGTAGACTACACACACCACACACAATCATGTAGCTGAATATACACAAAAGTAGTGTACTCTTAAAAGTGTGTACGTACTATTTTTATTTCTATTTTTATAAGTGCGTCCATTGATATCTTTCCACTTTAATGGAAAGATATTTGGTAGAAACAAAATTTGTCTCCTTCGAGCCGGAATTGAACCAGCGACCTAAGGATGCCTGGTATTACTAACCTACAGTCCTCCGCTCGACCTACTGAGCTATCGAAGGGTTCAAATCTGATGCAGGGTACAAAAAGTCCCAAACCTGACGTCCAAGACCGTCGTATAATTTTTTGGTGAAGATGGACCATTAACACATCATTACTCTCCGTATCTATAACATCGTGTTTCCATCTCTATAACATTGTGTTTCCATCTCTATAACATTGTGTTTCCATCTCTATAACATTCTGTTTCCATCTCTATAACATTGTGTTTCCATCTCTATAACATTGTGTTTCCATCTCTATAACATTGTGTCTCCATCTCTATAACATTGTGTCTCCATCTCTATAACATCGTGTCTCCATCTCTATAACATTGTGTTTCCATCTCTATAACATTGTGTTTCCATCTCTATAACATCGTGTTTCCATCTCTATAACTTTGTGTTCCCATCTCTATAACTTTGTGTTTCCATCTCTATAACATTGTGTTTCCATCTCTATAGCATTGTGTTTCCATCTCTATAACGTTGTGTTTCCATCTCTATAACATCGTGTTTCCATCTCTATAACATCGTGTTTCCATCTCTATAGCAACAAGGTCACACATATGCAGACTACACACACCACACACAATCACAATCATTTTTGTGAAAATGCACAAAACCGGTGTAGTATTGAAAGTGTGTACGTACTATTTTATATAGGCGTCCATTGAGCTCTTTCCACTTTGAATGTATAGACATTGAGCCGCAACTAAACATCAGTCCTTTGAGCCGGAATTGAACCAGCGACCTAAGGATAACTGGTGTTACCAACCTACAGTCCGCCGCTCTACTGTTAGGGAATCAAGCTTATCCAGCAGCTTAAGTCCACACAAAATGTGTGTTATCTTAGCAGTGTAAAATGTACTATTTTAAAATCTATTTTCATAAGAGGGATAGACCCAGGGACAGGATCCAAAACGTGTGAACTCGAGCTGCTGGATAAACCTGATTCCCTAACAAATAACCCATATTACAAAAAAGACTCAAACTAACTAAAACTAAGCATTTTCTAAGCAGAATCCTTTCTTTCACATTCCAGCTGTGAAACAAGTTGTTGTAAACAATGTAATCATTGTTTGCTTTATTTACTCAATTTCATGATGGCTAAGGAACTTTGTGCTGAGTTTTGTAGGGCGTCATGTCGTCCAAAATGTGACAAAAGGTGAAAAGAGTGACAAAAAAGCAACAGAAATGTTTTAAAGACCAACATCACAGGCTGCAGGACCGGGCAGACCTGTGATTGGCTCGCTTCCAACTCCGATTAGTTCCTTGCTGTGTGTTTCTCTTCATCATCAGGATCAATGTTCTTCACCTTGAAAAGTAAAACAACGTTTCATGAGACCCCCCCCCGTTATATTGTTCTGTTTAATGGTCATAATTATTCAGCAAATGCATTCATTCATTTCTACGGTTTAAGCCATAAAAAGACATTAGAGCAATAATGCAAAATATACAAAGCACCAAAAGCATTTCAATAAACTCATTCAACTTCTTCCAGGGAGAGACTAACCACACAAAGCCAGGAGAGGGTTCCTGGTACTTGTCATTTATGCATTACCTAACAAAATATTTGTGCAATGGTATCTAGTTAACTAGCTACCTTTCACTGTAATAAGATGTACTAGTACATTCACAACAACGTGATGCTAACCTTAACAATAAAGCTAATAACAAAAGGTCTACTCTGCCAACCAATGCCAATAACAGCAATCAGTTTGAGGTAAATGTAGGTCGACTAACTTCTGGTTCTGGTAGCATGGGCAGTGTTGATTAAGCTATTTGCATTTAGAATCTAACTAGCTGTTATGTTGTGATGAACAATAACTTAAAGCTGGCTACACAGAATACCGATACTGACTGGATTCATGAAAAGAAAGTAGTTTTATCAACTTACCCCTGACCTTGCTTGGGAAACACTGAAAGTAAAAGGGTTAAATGCAGGAACTAGTCAGTGATGGGTACTACTGGTTGCTTTCAACATGTATTGCTTCCACAGTTTCCCATTAAAACAGAAGTCTATGAAAGTGTTGCACGTCTATTTCAACGGGTCCTGGTATCGCAATTTGATATATTTAGTATATACTATATATATGTACATGTCATTGCTTTCCCCTCCTATTTTCCTATTTCAACTATTACCAACCTCTACTTTCCAGAGCCAATCAATGTGAGTTTCCATGTGTGCTATGAGCGTTCAGAAAATGGCGAGGGCAGGGTTTGAAACATGATCACCTGCCAGAAAACGTTCAAATAAAGACGCAAATAAATGTTGTTAACCTTAACAATGAAGCTAATAACCGATGAAACACTCTGTATAGCAAGCAAAGTGTTCCTTACTTCAGCTACATTTACAATCTAACTAGCTATTATGTTTGATGAACAATAACTTAAAGCTGGCTACGTAGAATATCAATACTGAATGGATTCATTAAAGAAAGTAATTTTATCAACTTACCCGTGAGCATGCTCGGGAAACACTGAAAGTAAAAGGGGTTAAATGCAGGAACTAGTCAGTGCTTGGAACCATTGGTTGCCCCCAACAAGCGTTGCAAATAAATGATGCTAACCTTAAAAATAAAGCTAACAACCAAAGACAAACTGTGTATGCCAACAAACACCAATCACTGTAATCCCTCTGAGGTAAACGTAGGTCAAAAACATCTGGTAGTGGTAACAAGCTAAGTGTTGCTAACCTTAGCAGCGGCATTAAGAATCTAGCTAGCTATTACGTTTGATGAACAGTAACTGAAGCTGTTACACAGACTACCGATACTTACTAGTCATTAAAAGGTCAGGTCATGCGTAAAAATGCAAAAATAAATGCAGTAATTTTATGAACTTACCTGTGAGCATGCTCGGAAAACCCAAACATGAAATGCTTAAAACTGTTGGTTGCATGCGTTGCTGCCTCCTTTTCCGATCAGAAGTCTTTTGCAGCTTTTTGATTATATTAAGTTTGAGTATGTCCCTGTTCTTTTTATGCAATTGTTTTAACGTGTTTCTCTATTTCCACTGTTATTTTTATATGTGCGAATACGTTAGGCCGACATCGTCTCGAGGGAAGATCTCAGCACCACGCCTTTCTGGGGGAAAACCATCCCGCGGTCCCAGGCTATAGACCAGACCGGCTCCAGGCTATAGACCAGACCGGCTCCAGGCTATAAACCAGACCGACTCCAGGCTATAGACCAGACCGGCTCCAGGCTATAGACGAGACCGGCTCCAGGCTATAAACCAGACCGACTCCAGGCTATAGACCAGACCGGCTCCAGGCTATAGACCAGACCGGCATCGCCAAAGCTCCCAATGAGCCGGAACTTTTGTAAAGGATTGCGAAAAGTTTACCAATTTATTTTGAAAGGTCGGTTGTTTTTCACCCTTGATTTTGTATTTTTTTTTTTCTGTAGTCTTACATATTTTGTATTATTCTGTGCAGCTGCTTGTTGCCATGTGCATTTTAATGTAAGCATGTAAGTTGTAATAAAATGTGCTGCATAAAACTGCCTTACCTTTCCTTACCTTTCCTTACCTTTCACTTACCTTTCACTTACCTTTCCCTACTTTTCACTTACCTTTCACTTACCTTTCCCTACCTTTCCTTACCTTTCCTTACCTTTCACTTACCTTTCACTTACCTTTCCCTACCTTTCCTTACCTTTCCCTACCTTTCCTTACCTTTCCTTACCTTTCCTTACCTTTCCTTACCTTTCCCTACCTTTCCTTACCTTTCCTTACCTTTCCTTACCTTTCCTTACCTTTCACTTACCTTAACTTACCTTTCCTTACCTTGCCTTACCTTTCATTACCTTTCCCTACCTTTCCTTACCTTTCCTTACCTTGCCTTTTAATGTGCTTCATGCTATCATTTACCCAAAAAAAGCCCTTTAATGTCATTTTCTTTGATTTCACAGTGTACACAGTCCTTGACTCTAACTTTATTTAGTAGTTATACCAGGGCTGCCAGAATTAACTTTAAATAGTTAGCTAAAACTAAATAATAAAATTTCAAGTGATAAGCTAAAAGTAACGAATAAATAACTGAAACTACTGACTCAACACTTCAAATTATTCACTAAAAGTAATGGAGTAATGGTAGAAACTTCCAAGTAGTAGTAGTACGGTTGTTGCCCAAACCAACATTAATATTTTATTAGTTGTATGAAGAGCTTAACTCAATCCCCTTTTATATTATGAATAGTGTTGTACATCTGTAACACATACTGGGAATAGATGAAGGGGTACGTGAGTTCATCTGACAGGACTGTTGGGGGACCTCAGACCAACAGGTCCAGATGTAGATGCACACCTACCTCCTGTTATCTTAAAGCCATCCTGACTGAGAGCTCACCAGAGAGCCTGTGGCGCCACCTGTCTCCAGCCACCTGTCACTGCATCTGGTGCAGGCGTCACCCCACCCCTGGTGAGATGATCCACAAACATATCACATACATGTCCTGTGGATAATTCTGCATAACTGATGCAATATGAATAACATTGCTGGCTTCATTTATTCACAATTAGAACCCTCTACTAGCAAAATGCAGGTTAATTATGCCAGTGGCACACTCATCTCGTAGTTATGTTCTTTGTTCCAAAACGCAAGGTTACTGGAGTGATATCTTTAGTTTCATGCCTAGGTGTTAAATATTCAAATTACCCCAGATCCAGTTGTAGTTTTATTCAATTTATTTAGCTTGTTATTGTTTTATTTATCCTTATTCCCCTTCCTTATTTGTGTTTGTATACTCTACAAAGAAGCACTGTTATACAATTTTGTAACTTAATTTTTTTAATTAAGCCTAATAATAAAAATATTTGAAACAAAATATGCAAGTGGCTGGGACATGTGTTCATCATCAAAAGACACAATGCTATGCTAATGTGGCTGGTCAAATGTCAAAATTCCCTAGCTATTTGGCTGGTGGACCCTACATGGGATATGTGGATAATTCTGCATTGCCTAAATATATATAATGCTTTTAGATCACTTAAACAAGACAATAACCATTTCATTAACTGTCTATGGTCTCGTCCAGAACAATGGGACCTGTTGGTCCATTTCATTAACTGTCTATGGTCTCGTCCAGAACAATGGGACCTGTTGGTCCATTTCTTTAACTGTCTATGATCTCGTCCAGAACAACGGGACCTGTTGGGACATAAGACAGCTACAGTTTGTTGGAAAATCTAATTGTAGACACTGAATTTGGTGAATTTACTGTTTCTCAGACCCCAGATGAGACAAGAAGCTAACGTAGCGGCCGCTGTATTAACAAAGCTATTGTTTTAAAACTGTTTTCCAGGTTAGTGGGGGTGCATCCCGCTCAAAACCAACATTATTACGAAGCTACTAATGTTCACCTAGCGTTTTGTTTTGGTCTTAAACTGTGTGTAAAATGAGCGGTGACGTTAAATCACCAGTTTCAGGTAACCTACCTACGGTACCGTCTATTTGCTGGGCGGTTTCAGGTAACCTCACTACGGTACCGTCTATTTGCTGGGCGGTTTCAGGTAACCTCACTACGGTACCGTCTATTTGCTGGTCGGTTTCAGGTCACCTCCCTACCACATCGTCTATTTGCTGGATATTTCAGGTAACCGCCCTACGGTCTCGTGTATTTGCTGGATGTTTCCAGTAACATCACTTTGGTACCGTCTATTTGCTGGACTGTTTCAGGTAATGTCGCTACGGTATTGTCTACTTGCTGGATGGTTTCAAGCTAACATTCAGTAGCTAACATCAGCTAATACGCCCGTTGGCAGCGACGTTATTGTTCATATTATGGCGCAATGTTTCTGACCGTAGTGGTCATAGTGACTTATGTTTTCGGGGTGGGACGTTAATTTTTGACGTTTACAATTTAGAAATCTGATTTATTTTTTTACATTAAACCATGTTAAGCTCTTTCCTTCCCATAGGCTCTAATGGAGCAGTAACGTTTAATGTCAGATAACGTCTATATTAATATGACTTTAGGTCCGATTTTTTGACAGTTTTCAGTGGTTATGAGGAGCAATATGAGAGAGAAATTTGGTGATAAATGATGATCATTTAGGGACATTAAACCACGTTAAGCCTTTTCCTCGCCATAGACACCAATGAAGAGGATAACGTTAATTTGAGATAACTTCTATAATCGTTGGATTTCAGTTTAGGTTTTTTGATAGGTTTAAGTATTTATGACAATATATGGTCATGATAAATATGGTGATAATTGGTCGTTGTTTAGGTACATTAAACCACGTTATGCTAGCTAGTCCACTGTTACGTTAGTAAAATGGTTGCTAGGTTACAAACATGCTAACGTTACTCACATTCGTACTCTTCTTAAAATTACGCGGTGTCCTCCATTTACGGAATAAAAACAAGGAGATTATCTGGTTGAAATAAAGCAGCTAGCTAACGGTATGTTGAAGCTTTTCTGTTAACTTTAGCGTAAAGCTGTACGTAAGATAACGGTCGTCCACCTGAGTTTCTCTTCGCGGGGTTTCTTCTTCTCAAAGAAGAACAAAATGGCGAAGGACAAAGAAACATATAGACAGTTACGATGGGGCAGATAATAGACTGTAGGCTATATATTAATAAATACGGTCTATTGGGAGATTATAGACTGTATATATTAATAAATACGGTCTATAGGGAGATCATAGACTGTATATATTAATAAATA
>NC_048419.1:25886153-25887621 GCF_013103735.1 Etheostoma cragini | reverse complement strand
AAAGGCTCGTAACACCGTGCTGCTGCACCTGGGCCAGCTGGGCCTCAGCCTCTCCTCCACCATCTACAACCCCTTACTCACAGCTATGGCAAAGGTTATACAAAGGATAGTGTTGGTGCGCCTTCAGATTGTTCTTTATGTGTGTATTGTCATCTTTCCCAGGTGTCTGAGTGCTCTCATCTATGGCATCAGAGACCAGACCATCAGACCGGTCCTCATATGTTATCTATGCTGTCGACTGAAACTCAATCATCGTAGTCAAGGCTGAGGTCTCACCCTGGGGGTCTCACCCTGGGGGTACATGAAATGCACATTTGTCATGTGTGTCTTAAAACATGCAAGTCCATATTCACATTGAAGCTGTTTTTGGTAAAGTTAGGGTAGTCCAATGTTAGAGATGGACAACAAAATCTACAGTTTTTGTCAAAATGGTCACGGCATGGTCAGGTCCCTGCATGGGTGGCCGATGTACAGCAACCACATTCATCAGCACACTCTCTCTGGTATAATATGTTAAATATATCGACTGCTCCTAGCACCCGTCTAAAGACCCGTAACCATCAGTTTAGTGAGTATGAGGCCCAAAGGCTGTGGAAGGATCTGCCCCCAACCTTAACGCCCTGCTGCTTCTCTGGACCCTTTGAAAAATCAAATCAATCCCGACCTTTTTAAACAGACTGTGTGTTTACCTGTATGGTTTTGTATATTACTTTTATGTTGTGTACTGATTTTGATGTATCATCTTGTATTTATATGTAAAGCACTTTGTGATGTTTATCTGTGAAAAGCACACAGAGAACCACGTTACTTGCTTACATTCTTATTTAAGCTATGGTGCGTAGTTTCTGTTGCCCCCATGAAAATAATCTAAATAAAGACAACAAAACTGTCGGCCTGTCCGCCTGATAGAAGCCTTACATGAATACACAATCTAGGATTTTAATGTGCATATGTAGTGTAAGCGTTGTTTTCCTTTAATTTGGAAAAAAAGAATATTTCTATTCTATTTGCTATATGTAATATAATGTAAAAGTAATACACTTTAAAAACATTAATCTGAGATTTGAAGCAATTCATTTAGATATGCATGGCCTACTGTGTACACTGAATATTTGTTGTTAAGTAGAATAAAAAATGTGAATTACTATTGCATTCGTGCAGTTTTTTTAAACAAAAACCTCCACACAGATGTTCCCCTCCACCAGCTGGTCAGGTTGCAGTTTACATCCACATCTGTCTGAACTCACGTGATTTATGTAGAGAAGGCTTTGAAGGAAGTTAATAAATGGTATTATGTGTTTATTGACTGTAATGCAGTGGTTCTTAAAAACATTTCTGCAGGGTCACCGTTTTATAGATACAAATAATTAAAATTTTTGATGCGGCCAGATATGCATCATCACTCTCCACAGCGTCTGCATCATTCAAAACTGGTGAACTCTCAGCAGGACTGTTTTGATCCCTTAGA
>NC_048419.1:25884131-25886053 GCF_013103735.1 Etheostoma cragini | reverse complement strand
ATGCATCATCACTCTCCACAGCGTCTGCATCATTCAAAACTGGTGAACTCTCAGCAGGACTGTTTTGATCCCTTAGATTAAATATGTTCACACTTCCATCAAATGCCGAAAAAATAACAAATGAAACAATGAGAACAACAGATTTAAAGATGAGTCCCTTGACATTGGGCAGAAACAAAAAAATACATCCGTCGAGCCAGCGACCTAAAGATACCTGGTATCATCAGCCTTGAGTCCTGGGCTCTACCAACTGGGTTAAAGAAGGGGTTCCCCACAGGGGTGGGGTACAATAAGTGCCCTAACATCAAAACCCTCCATCGCTGTAACATTGTGTTTCCATCTCTTTAGGACCAAGGTCACACATGTACAGCCTCCACATTGCACACAATCACGTAGCTTATCCAGCAGCTCTAGTCCACACTAAACTTATGTCCTGTTAGCAGTGGGAAATGTACTTATTTAAAATCTATTTTAAGAGATCCGGTATCGGGTTGCAGGGGGAACAGCTAGTGGTGTACTATTGAAAGTTTGAATGTACTATTTTTATACTTTTTATAAATACTTTCATTAAAGTCTTTCCACTTTGAATGTATCGACGTTGGGCAGCAACTAAACATCAGTCCTTTGAGATGGAATTGAACCAGCGACCTAAGGATGCCTGGTATTATCATCCTACAGTCCTCCGCTCTACCAACTGAGCTATCGAAGGGTTCAAATCTGTCTTAGGGTACAAAAAGTGCCAAACCTGACGTCCAAGACCGTCGTATAATTTTTGGTGGTGAAGGACCATTAACACATCATCACTCTCCATCTCTGTAGCATCGTGTTTCCATCTCTATAACATTGTGTTTCCATCTCTATAGCATCGTGTTTCCATCTCTATAACATTGTGTTTCCATTGTGTTTCCATCTCTATAACATTGTGTTTCCATCTCTATAACATTGTGTTTCCATCTCTGTAGCATCGTGTTTCCATCTCTATAACATTGTGTTTCCATCTCTATAACATTGTGTTTCCATCTCTATAGCATCGTGTTTCCATCTCTATAACATCGTGTTTCCATCTCTATAACATTGTGTTTCCATCTCTATAACATCGTGTTTCCATCTCTATAACATTGTGTTTCCATCTCTATAACATTGTGTTTCCATCTCTATAACATCGTGTTTCCATCTCCATAACATCGTGTTTCCATCTCTATAACATTGTGTTTCCATCTCTATAGCATCGTGTTTCCATCTCTATAACACATCTCTATAACATCGTGTCTCCATCTCTATAACATTGTGTTTCCATCTCTATAGCAACAAGGTCACAGATATTTCAGACTACACACACCACACACAATCATGTAGCTGAAAATACACAAAAGTGGTGTACTCTTGAAACTTTGAATGTACTATTTTTATATTTATTTTTTATAAATGCGTTCATTGACATCTTTCCACTTTGAATGGAAAGACATTGGGCAGCAACTAAATTTGTCTCCTTCGAGCCGGAATTGAACCAGCGACCTAATGATAACTGGTATTATCAGCCTACAGTCCTCCGCTCTACCAACTGAGCTATCGAAGGGTTCCACTCAGATGCAGGGTACAAAAACTGCCAAACCTGACATCCAAGACCGTCGTATTGTTTTTGGTGATAAAGGACCATTAACGCATTATCACTCTCTATCTCTATAACTTTGTGTTTCCCTCTCTATAACATTGTGTTTCCATCTCTATAACATCGTGTCTCCATCTCTATAACTTTGTGTTTCCATCTCTATAACATTGTGTTTCCATCTCTATAACATCGTCTCTCCATCTCTATAACATTGTGTTTCCATCTCTATAACATACTTACTGTTGGATGCAAAATTAAGTATCTGGGTCACATCATAACAGATCAAATGTCAGATGATGAGGACATGTATAGG
>NC_048419.1:25883009-25884031 GCF_013103735.1 Etheostoma cragini | reverse complement strand
CCGTGGAGGCGGACCTAGCTACTATCATCACACCGATGTAGGAGGAGGTGACCGCCACCCCCGCTGACACAAACAGAAAATAGGTGAATGCTTTGTTGTAATCGTCAGACATCCGGTCAAGTAGCATGTTTTGTCCAGCACAAAAGTCTTTCATCTCCAGGCTCTCCAGGTTTTCAAATGGAAAGTCTAAAAGTAAAATGACTTGTGTGAGGACATTTAGAGAACTGAAGACCCAAACCCCAACGATGGCCACCTCTGTGTTCCTGATGGTGACGAGGGTGGAGTGCCTCAGTGGGTAGCACACAGCTACGTATCTCTCCAGAGACATCACCACCAGTGTGAGAGGAGAGATCTCATTAGTGAGACCAGAAAGCATGGTGAGAACTCCACATGAAGGATACGTCAGCCTTAGTCCAAGAGCAGCCAGTATGTAAATCAACTGGCTCAGTGCCAGCTGCACAGTGTCTGCAAAAAGGAGGTTAAACAGCAGAATGTAACGGGAAGTCTCACAAAACACAGTTTTACTCCTCAAGGTGAACAACATGGTCCCGTTAATGAAGAGAAACACACAGCACGGCACGGTGGTCATAGTGGAAAATAACACTCGTTCAAGTAACCCCCGTCCAACAGTGACGTTGGTCTGAGACAGATTTGCATTTGACATCTTTAAAAAGCATTGAAGAGACATAAAATGTTTAACCCAAAATCAAAATTAAATGGGCGCTGACAACAGTGCAGACATGTTATCTTTGCAGCAGAGAATGAGTTTACATGCACAACCCCAAATCATCCACATACTTTTAGCAGTGTAGAGGCCCGGCTTGTTTGGTGAGCAGAGCTGGTCTGCAGAGTCTACCTTCCCTCACATGTTGTTTATAAGCTCTCTCCTTCCCTCACTCTTGTTGAAAAGATCACGTCAACACTTTTAACAAATTATAAAACGGTGATGTAATTCCTGTACCACATCTCAATTCCCTGATCTACTTCATCACATCCATTAAGCAAAGGCAAACACCCAACTT
>NC_048419.1:25873578-25882909 GCF_013103735.1 Etheostoma cragini | reverse complement strand
GATGTAATTCCTGTACCACATCTCAATTCCCTGATCTACTTCATCACATCCATTAAGCAAAGGCAAACACCCAACTTGAAAAAGTTATGAGGAACTTGGCCATGAAAATATTATCGGAAATCACTAACCATCGTCATAATTAACATATATGTTTTACTCTTAAAAAGACTCAGAAGATTTCTAAGAGTGTCAGTTTGCGTTGCACAAGAGAACAAGGATGTGTCCAGGTTGCGAGTCTAGCTATCACACCTGGCCATTTTAGTTTGGATGATTCACAATAGAGTTTGTTTTCCTCCTCGGTGCGGTTCGTTTGGGTCTGCTGGCGCAGTTGGATGTGCACCGAACACAGACCAAACAAATACAAACCAACTCGGAAGTGGTTGGTTTGTAGTGAGAAAGGATCGGACCTTGAACTGCATCAGCTATGTGTACCCTGCAAGTCTGAGCTAAATGGCTCCTGTAGGCATGTGTGCTTTGCTATCTGCGATGCGTAAGAGCATGCAAACTGGCTCAGCTTGCAATGTTTCCCTCCCAGAAACAGACTGTGGTCCAGCTCGCTGTCGTTGCGTTTCTGAGGCCAAACCAGTCGTTGTAAAGTTAGACAGAAACTAGCAGAGAGGAGCGAAGTCTCGGTGAACACAGCAGGCATGGGAACAATGCTCACAAAACAATGTATTAAAAATGATTTAAATTAGATGGTTTGAACGTGGAGATGTAAGAAATATGCACCGGTCCAGAACATAGGACCATCTTGCTTTATCAAGCTTCTTGCTTCCGCCCCAGACAGGTCTGACCAAAACGCCAAGTGAACATCTAGCTTTGTAATGATGCATTTTTGGTTCCCTTGGACTTTTCTATGTGTAGAACAAAACCACAGGAAAACTGCTTCAAGCTTACAAACTCGTCAATTGATTTAGACTAGAGCAACCAAACTACAGGTGTGAAATGCCCTAGGAGGAGCCCAAGGAGAGGAGGTTTATGTAGTTGTAGTTTTGGCCTTCATTCCCACTGTCATGTCACAGGTAGTACTAGTGAAAAGTTACTTCTTTGGGATTAAATTTCCACTAAATTTCCACTAAGCTATACTATCTACAGTGAGTATAATAAGTACTTGAACACCCTGCTTTTGCAAGTCCTCCACTTATAAATCATGGAGGGTCTGATGTCCTCGTAGGTGCATGTCCACTGTGAGAGACATAATATAAAAAAACATCCAGAAATCACAATGTATGATTCTTAAACTATTTATTTGTTTGATACAGCTGCAAATAAGTATTTGAACACCTGAGAACATCCATGTTAATATCTGGTCCAGCAGCCTTTGTTTCCAACGTTTCCTGTAGTCCTGCACCAGGTCTGACACCCTGCAGAAGGGATTTTGGCCCCCCCTCCACACAGATCTTCTCTAGACCAGTCAGGTTTCTGGGCTGGAGTTTGAGCTCCCTCCAAAGATCCTCTATTGGGTTTAGGTCTGGAGACTGGCTAGGCCCCCCCAGAACCTTGATCTGGTTCTTCCAGAGCCCCTCCTTGGTTCTCCTGGCTGTGGTCTTCGTGTCATTGTCATGTTGGAAGACCCGGCCTCGACCCATCTTCAATGCTCTAACTGAGGGAAGGAGGTTGTTCCCCAAAATCTCCCAATACATGGCCCGGTCCTCCTCTCCTTAATACAGTGCAGCCCTCCTGTCCCATGTGCAGAAAACCCCCCCAAAGCATGATGCTACCCCCCCATGCTTAACAGTAGGGATGGTGGTCTTGGGATGGTCCTCATCATTCTTCTTCCTCCAAACACGGTTAGTGGAATTAGGACCAAAAAGTTATATTCTGGTCTCATCTGACCACTTGACTTCCTCCCATGACTCCTCTGGATCCTCCAAATGGTCGTTGGCAGACTTAAGATGGGCCTGGACCTGGTCTGGTTTAAGCAGGGGAACCTTCCGGGCCATGCAGGATTTCAAACCATGACGTCTTAGTGTATTACCAGCAGTAACCTTGGAAATGGTGGTCCCAGCTCTTTCCAGGTCCTGGACCAGCTCCTACCGTGTAGTTATGGGCTGGTTTCTCACCTTTCTTAGGATCACTGAGACCCCACGAGGTGAGATCCTGCATGGAGCCCCAGTCCGAGGGAGACTGACAGTCAGGTTTAGCTTCTTCCATTTTCTAATGATTGCTCCAACAGTGGACCTTTCTTCACCAAGCTGCTTGGACATGTCCCCGTAGTCCTGTCCAGCCTTGTGGAGGTCTCTAGTGTCTTTGGACAGCTCTTTGGTCTTGGCCATGTCCCCGTAGTCCTGTCCAGCCTTGTGGAGGTCTCTAGTGTCTTTGGACAGCTCTTTGGTCTTGGCCATGTCAGTAGTTGGATTCTTACTGATTGTATGGGGGGGACAGGTGTGTTTATGCAGCTAACGACCTAAAACAGGTGCATCTAATTTAGGATAATAAATGGAGTGGAGGGGGGACATTATGAAGACAGACTAACAGGTCTTTGAGGGACATTATGAAGACAGACTAACAGGTCTTTGAGGGTCAGAATTCTAGCCGATAGACAGGTGTTCAAATACTTATTTGCAGCTGTATCAAACAAATAAATAGTTAAAAAATCCTACATTGTGATTTCTGGATGTTTTTTTAGATTATGTCTCTCACAGTGGACATGCACCTACGAGGACATCAGACCCTCCATGGTTTATAAGTGAGAGAACTTGCAAAAAAGCAGCGTGTTAAATACTTATTTTCCTCACTGTACCAACAACAAGAAAGGAGACAGCCTTTCCCTGAACCCCTATATACTGGACTCGTTTCCCGTAGTCGCTTCACTAATCTTCTGCAGTGCCGTTGGCCCTCACCATGTGTTTGGGGCCCAGGAAGAGTTTCTTATTTTTATTGTCCCACGCGCATTAAACCCGTTTGTTTCAGTTAATTTAGGTTGACAAACAGTCTTAGATGTTAAAACCAAATCAATTTGGGGATTTAGGATTATCAATCATTGCCCATCACAGTCTCATCATCACTTTTCATCCCTATAAGCAGCACGCCGTTCCCTCCTTTTCCTTTCTCTCTTTAGCGTTTTATTTGTTTTTACACAGCTTTAACTGTTGTTAGTATCCATCTCAGTTTACAGACTGACTTACTAATTTAACTTGTACCTGCTGTACGTCCTATAGTTCGGTGTACACAGACTTCTAATGCAATTATTATCAACGTTTTAGGTGAACTTACTTTCAGTTTGACCTTTAAATTAAAAAAATGCCAGAGTCAAATTCCTTGTATGTGTGTACATTTATGCCTACCATACACTGGAAGACTCTAAACACTTTGAAGACTAGAGTCTGGCTTCATCTCACATCTGAAGATAATTTGGCATAATGTAACAGAGTTTTTAGTCACAGACTAGAATATACTAGAATATTTTACTTCCAAGACATAAAATTTAGAATAATGTCAAACACGTTTGGTTTTGTCAGGACATCTAGTCGGGAAAAGGACTGACTTATGACAGCATGGACTGAGTTTTATGACCCACTTACACCAAACGAGAGAGACTATGAGAGCGAGACCCATCTCTAGCTAGACTCAGGATTTCATTGCATTATTAGAAATTGGTCTGTGCCAGTGTAATCGCTTAAAGTCATTTAGTGTAAGGTTGTAATAAATTCGCCATCAATGGTTCAGATAATCTGGAGGAACTTGGCTTCCTTACAACATGTCTGGTGGTCTGACTGCTGGTTTTTCTTGCCCCTTTACACTACATTGGGGCAATGTCAACGCACTGTCATACCCCAGCAAATACTTTAATACAATGTTAAAAACAACTGTCAGAAAAGTTACTAAAATAATACTTAATTATCCAGATTTGTCCTTTAACAATGAACTTTTTATTTTATATAGACATTGCAAACAGTAATTATTCAGAGTATACTATTGTAAATATGTAACATGCACACATTTGCACTTTAACCCTATGCGTAGCCGGCAATTGATTCTTATTTAAGATTTCATAAGATTTAACGGGTTCAAGCCAAGTCGAGCAGGTACCCTTACTGGAAAAATGCCAAAAGTCTCATGAAAATTATGCCTGTAGTTTTTCTGTAAAAACAAACAACAGCCTACACCTACGCTACACATTCACATTTTAAATTTGGATTAAATTCACACATTTACTTAAAAACATCTATGAAGTATGCATGCAGATTTTTGCCTTGGTTGAACTGACGGAGAGGGACAGCGAGTGTCTCCACTGACAGCAGAGATTGTACATAAGGATGGGTCTGATGGTCTGGTCTCTGATTCCATAGACAAGAGAACTCAGGCATCTTGGGAAAATGATAATACACACGTAAAGGAAAATTTGGATACGCACTAGTTTTGTTCTGTCCAGGACCTTTGACATAGCTATCAGCAATGGGGTGTGTATGGTGGAGGAGAGGCTGAGGCCCAGCTGGCCCAGGTGCAGCAGCACGGTGTTACGAGCCTTTCTGGCTGAAGCTTTGTCCGTGGAGGCGGACCTGGCTGCTATCATCACACCGATGTAGGAGGAGGTGACCGCCACCCCCGCTGACACAAACAGAAAATAGGTGAATGCTTTGTCGTAATCGTCAGACATCCGGTCAAGTAGCATGTTTTCTCTAGCACAAAAGTCTCTCATCTCCAGGCTCTCCAGGTTTTCAAATGGAAACATTAACAGTAAAATGACTTTAGTGAGGACATTTAGAGAACTGAAGACCCAAACCCCAACGATGGCCACCTCTGTGTTTCTGATGGTGACGAGGGTGGAGTGCCTCAGTGGGTAGCACACAGCTACGTATCTCTCCAGAGACATCACCACCAGTGTGAGAGGAGAGATCTCATTAGTGAGATCAGAAAGCATGGTGAGAACTCCACATGAAGGATACGTCAGCCTTAGTCCGACAGCAGCCAGTATGTAAAGTAACTGGCTCAGTGCCAGCTGCACAGTGTCTGCAAAAAGGAGGTTAAACAGCAGAATGTAACGGGAAGTCTCACAAAACACAGTTTTACTCCTCAAGGTGAACAACATGGTCCCGTTAATGAAGAGAAACACACAGCACGGCACGGTGGTAAAAGTACAAAACAACGCTCGTTCCAGTAACCCTTGTCCGACAGTGATGTTGGTCTGAGACAGATTTACATTTGACATCTTTGAGAAGCATTGAAGAGACACAAAATGTTTAACCCCCTAATGTAACTGGAAAACTAAATTAAACAGACTCTTGTTCAGTTTGTATTCCTAAAACTGTGCAGATATGTTATCTTTTCAGCAGCTGTCACCCCTGAGTTTACATGCAAAACCCCAACTCATCCACATACTGTTAGCAGTGTAGAGGCCCGGCTGGTTTCTGTGTGAGCAGAGCTGGTCTGCAGAGTCTACCTTCCCTCACATGTGGTTTATAAGCGCTGTCTCTACCTCACTCGTCTTGACACAATCACATGTCAGCGTTGTCAACAAATGATTAATGCATGATGTAATTTCTGTACCTTCACCTCCCCAATTCCCTGATCTTCAGTACGTCATAAATCTAAAGCAGATGCAAATACTTGGAATACACTTGGAGTAATCACGAGGATTATGGCCATGATAAAATACAGGTTAACACTAACTATTGCCACTCAGTTATTGTTTATAATCTTCTATCAACCTTGCAGATTTTAACTTTTGCTGAGACAACTGGGAGGGAAAGTGACCGCTTCATCTGACAGCAAAGGTTGTATATTAGTTTGTGTCTGATGGTCTCTAATTCCATAGATGAGAGAACTCCGACATCATGGTAAGATCATAATGCACACAGGAAGGAAAATTTGGATGCACACTAATGTTGTCTGTCAACCCACTGACCCCATTGCCTTTAGCAAAGGGTTGCGTGTGGTTGAAGAGAGCCTGAGGCCCAGCTGCACCAGACACAGCAGCTGGGTTTTAGGAGCCTTTTGCAAGTTGTAAAGGAACAAACTCTGTAGGTGGCAGTCAAAACAGAAAGTGTTGTGTATCTTAAAGTGTTGTGTTATTCCGATTAACACGAAACTGTTGATGTACTGATCTATGAAGTCAGTCATTTTTCTTTTTTAATTGCTGTTTTTAATTTATTTCTATTATTGAGCTATAGAAATATATGTAAATATATGTATGTATTTATTGAAACACGTCAGTTACTTTCATATGGCAGTTTCCGTAGTGTAGTGGTTATCACGTTCGCCTCACACGCGAAAGGTCCCCGGTTCGAAACCGGGCGGAAACAACCTTTTTTAGGAAACATTGAATGAGGTTTATTCTTAAAGAAGAGATCACATCTATGGAGGAAACATTTATTCATAATTTAAAAGGAAAATCTATCGAGAAAATAATGGGATATGATATTAAAAATATTATTATTTAACTGGGTGGACGGAAAAGGTTCCAGGATTAAAAAGCTGGAATGCCACAGAATAAACCTCCTTTTTTAATGATGTGCCACAGCTTTCATCAAATCGAGTCAAGTCTAAATTGTACCAGGATATCTGGAAAAATCCCAGCTTGATCTGCTACCTATGATACAATACAGGATGTGACCGTGAAAGTGAAGTTTTCTGTCCTCTCCTGAACGCAATGTACCTCAGCCAGTTTCCGTAGTGTAGTGGTTATCACGTTCGCCTAACACGCGAAAGGTCCCCGGTTCGAGACCGGGCGGAAACATTATTTACCTTCTACGTTACAAATTTAATTTTTTTGGACAGGAAAGGAAAAACTGTCCGTTAGAAATAGACACTGCATGTAAAAGCTGAATGCATCCCCAAACTCTGCAAAGACAACGTGTAGGGTGTAGAACATTGTTAGTTTTCAATGGTTTACACTTCGGATTAGCCATCTAAACTACATGCATCATGTACAGGCAGAGCGTGGTAGGATGTAACAGGGCATCGCAGGACGTGTAGCAGGACCACGGCGAGCGACAGCTGCAACCACGATTTTGGAGCCCCCCTGATCCAAGGAAACATGCTGGGGGAAAAAGAATATAACGACTCCCCAGAACCAGGTATTACATGGTCGCTAGTGCAGTGCCTGTTTTAAATGCGTGCCAGTTTGGAGTTGGCCAGTTGTATTTTTTCCCCACAACTTTATCTTACTGTAAAAGCTGTTCAATCAGGGAAAGCTCAGATGGGGAGGGAGCCTCCTGGTCTGTAATCATTCAGGCAAGGGGGTGGGCTCTTCTTGGGGAGGGGGGCGACGGGTTGTGGTCTTGAAGCAGGAGGGAACGGTTTTTCCAGCAAAATTGAGTCAAGTCTAAATTGAACCAGAATATCTGCAAAAATCCCAGCTTGATCTGCTACCTGCTACCTAACTCACAGATTTATTGAACTAAATTTGTCCTTTAACATTGAATCCATCGCAAACAGAATGGATTCAAGATATACATTTTTAAATATGGAACATGCACACATTTGCACTTTAACCTTAAAGTCTGCAAAGTTAATTTCAACATTGGGATTGCAACGTTGTATGAATTACAACCACATCTTAGAATAAGAATAATGTGGTAATATGTTATTTAAACTTTGTTTATCAGTCAATATTAAATGTATATTTGTTTTGTTGAAAATAACATAAATCTATGAAGTGATATGCATGCAGGGGGTTGACTTCGTTGGGAGGGAACGTGAGCGTCTCCTCTGACAGCCAAGACTGGATAATAGGACGGGTCTGATGGTCTGATGGTCTGATGGTCTGGTCTCTGATAGAAGAGATGAGAGAACTCAGACATCTTGGGGAGATCATGAAACACACATAAAGAAGCACTTGAATATGCCCTTGGTGATAAAATATAACCTTTGAGAGAGCTTTAAGCAATGGGGTGTGTATGGTGGAGGAGAGACCGATCACAGCAATAAAGTAAAAAGTGATTATCACAACAGTTGATACAAACTGGAAGTTCAGCTTTTACATGTCATGTCTATTTCTAACGGAAGTCTTTCGTTTTCTGTCCAAAAAAAATGGAGCAATCATGTGAATCAGAGTAGGAAGTAAATAATGTTTCCGCCCGGTCTCGAACCGGGGACCTTTCGCGTGTTAGGCGAACGTGATAACCACTACACTACGGAAACTTGGTGAACCTACATGTGGTCAGGAACACACACGAAACTTCATTTTCATGGTCACATCCTGTATTTTATACAATAACCGTTCATTTCTCGGTGTTAACGCGTTTTTGCCTCTGTGCCGGTGGCCGAGACCGAGACAAGTCCGAGTCCAAATACTAGCGAATCCTAGACAAGTACTCGAATACTCAAGTCCAAGACCGGACTCGAGTCCTAGAGCCCTGTCTGATTGCCACGTGTTGCCTATTAACTATTGACTATTAGAAAAATATAATATATAATTGTAGCTTGACCTATAAGATGTTTAAATTAGTTTTAAGGTTGCGTAGTGTTCTAATATTATTTTTGCTTCAACCTTTGATGCCCAAAAAAAAGAGAAACAGAAGTAGATCAGTAAAGTCAGTCAAAACTAGACTCCTGCAAAACTCTCCAACAAAGTAGATGAAATACCCGGAGGAATCACTGAGAGAAACCCCCCGATATCTCATTAATACACATTTAATATTCAAACCCTTACAGTTCATCACCTCTTCATTAAATATTGATATATTAATACCTCGAGAGGGTGTTGATCAGTAATCTTAATGATGTGTTCTTCTTGTGGAGACAAAGTCTGGCAAAGTTTGTCAGGCCAGAAGTACTCAGAGTGAACTTTAATCTTCAGGTTCTGTACTCCAGCTGTGAATAATATGATAATAACATAAGATAGGAGTTGTGTTTGACCTATTCTCTAAGCCTAATGTTTTTTAGGAAGGAAGAGTTTGAAGCTTGCAGTTGGAGTATGGAGTGAACTTTATTAAAGTAAGTTCTGCAGACAAGATGGAGGCAAAGTGCAGAGAGACAAGTCTCTTGCAGTAGTTTACCCAATTGTCCCACTTCCTCTTCCACGGCTGTCCCCTTAGTCCCACATTCAGACACTCCCAACAGAAAGTTCAGCAACTTTAGGTTTGAGTAGATCCAAACCAGGTCATGTGAGCACATCATCTATTCCAAGGATCATGGACTACTCCTCTGTCTGGTGTTCTCTCTCCAACCGGAACATTTACCGTCCCTGAACACAACACCTCAGAGAAGGTTAGACGTCACACAGTATTAAGGAACGCAATCAGAAGTTCCAGCAACAGTTAGGAAAACTCTCCGAAGTAGTCTCCACAGCGCTGTGGAGGAAGGTCTGGCTGGGAGGAGGCCTCGGGGAAGACCCAGGACTAGGTGGAGGGACGTCCAGCCGGGAGGAGGCCTCGGGGAAGACCCA
>NC_048419.1:25871027-25873478 GCF_013103735.1 Etheostoma cragini | reverse complement strand
GTACTGGTTGAACCCCACAAACAATCTTTTCCTAAACCTAACTGTCCTGTTCTTGTACTGGCTGTACCCCACAAACAACCTTTTCCCGAACTTAACAATCCTGTTCTTGTACTTGGTGTACCCCATCCACCATCTTTTCAAAAACTTAACTGTCCTCTTTTTGTACTTGGTGTACCCCATCCATGATCTTTTCCTAAACCTAACTGTCCGGGTCTCTTGCCGCGTGTCAGTCATTGTGCGTCCCGACCCAGAGCGTCAAAAGTACCGACGCTAAGGACAATTTCAGCGTGAATAACAAACGGCAAAGGCACATGACCAAGCATCCATGTTTCATGTGATGGGAGAGTGAGAAGGTGTTATTAAGGAACTCTTCTTCCTTCAGAGTATCACAAACCTTCAACATGAACACACCTGGAGAAACATGGCTTTCAGTAAACAGGAAGGGGATGAAAAGCAACCAAAGCTGTCGGATAAAAGCAGTGAAGTTAAAAGGAGAGTATTTCCCTCCGAGTTGTGGTACAAACATAAAGTAGCAAAACACAGAGCTACTCCAGTTGAGTACAAGTACCTCAGTTTGTAGCTGCTTTATATAAATAAATATACTTTTACTGTATAGCATTTCGGACTTGACTAAAAGATTATTTGTGGGGCATTTTAGGCTTTTATTTATACTGGACAGCTGAAGACATGAAGGGGGGGGGGGGGGGGGGGTTGACATCAGCAAAGGGCCGCAGGTCTGAGTTGAACCCGGGACCACTATACATGGTGCACACCACCAACTGAGTTATTTGGGTTTCCCAGACTTGACTAGTGGGTTCAATACTGTAGTGAGGTTGAAAAAGAACCAAAGACCCAAAACATCGTTGTTAAAGGTACAGTACATGTTTTGTCTTGCCGCAACAAAGTGAATGTCCAATGAGTTTATGAGTATTAAATAATTGCTCATTGTTAACAACTAATTATATAAAATGTATATTACTCTATGAAGTATAGCATATGTGCTTTTGTACCTTGTTGGAAAAAAGAACGAACAGGAAGTGGAGAGGAGATGTTTCTCTTTGAAACAGCCAATTACAGAACAGGTGTTTGCTTCTAACACTTAACACAGTTCATCTCTAATGCTAAAAAATATATTTGTATATAAATATATTGACATTTTCAGAGAGCATAGACAATGGTCTATGGTCTCGGACTTGTCTAGGACTCGCTAGTATTTGGACTCGGACTTGTCTCGGTCCCGGTCACTGGTCTTGCCTAATATGGCTTTTGGGCTTTTGGTCTGGACCGAGTCCAGGTGTCTTTATTAAGTCCATAATAATATTGGAGGGAAAGTGAAACCCAAAATGATTGTCTTGATACTGTCATGCATAAGAGTCTTGACTCGGACTCAAACCTCTTTGGACTCGGTCTTGACTCGGAATCAACTAGTCCTGGTCTTGGACTTGTCTTGGACTCGAAAGTGGTCTTGACTACAGCCCTGCAAAAAAATATACTTGTATATAAACATATTTATATTTCCTGCAGTGCAGCTTAAAAATAGTTTTGCCCCATTCTTAACAAAGAAGACGTAGTTTCAGACTTTAGTTACAACAAAGTTACGTATATTTCCTTCTGTTTTTACTTTGGACTCTACTTATTTTTCACACTTTGTCTCCACAGAGGTACCCCCCCCCCCATGGTGCCTGACACACACCCACAGGAACCACTACCTGTGTCAATATTTACTGCAAACATTAATGAGCGAGGGCTGGAATATTTAATGTGACTAAATGAGATACCGGGAGAGTTCCAGCAGCTGAAAAACAAACGCTCCTACAACAATATTTACAGTCTAGATTTAGCCAACGGCACGGGAGATTTAAGGAAACGAGTCCCGAGACATGACCAACGGGCTCCATTAAAAAGTTGTCAAAGGAACTCTGCACAAACACTTGGTTATTTAGCATTTTAAGATGTAATTCTAAGGATTTTAAGCTTGATAAAGTAGAGTTTTCTTTGAGCCGATATCTTTTGACCGTTGCAGGATGTGCAGCATGAGACATCATAGCGTTCATTTCAACACTCATCTGTTAGTAGTGTATATTTGCTGAGTCCATTATAGATAATAGGCCGGGGGGGAAGTGTCTACGTTTACATGCATATAATATCCAGTTTTTTTGCCCCTACTGCCCTCATTCTGAAACAGAGGATATTCCGACTTAGCTGTATACACGGCTATCTACCCATCCATCCATCTTCATCCCCTTATCCGGTATCGGGTCTCGGGGGCAGCAGCTCCAGTAGGGGACCCCAAACTTCCATTTCTCGAGCCACCTCAACCAGCTCCAATTGGGGGGAATGCCGAGGTGTTCCCAGGCCAGGTTTGAGATATTATCCCTCCACCTAGTCCTGGGTCTTCCCCGAGGCCTTCTCCCAGCTGGACGTCCCTCCACCTAGTCCTGGGTCTTCCCC
>NC_048419.1:25868340-25870927 GCF_013103735.1 Etheostoma cragini | reverse complement strand
CAGTTAGGTTTAGGAAAAGATTGTTTGTGGGGTACAGCCAGTACAAGAACAGGACAGTTAAGTTTAGGAAAAGATTGTGGGTGGGATTATAAAATGTTGCTTCTATGACACGCGGGACAAGAACGGGACGTGAACCTCGGTCTCCAGAGGGAAAATCCTGTTTTGGGTTGTTTCTCTTTAGATTATTGTTTTGGGCATTTTTTAGCTTTATTTGACAGGACAGGTGAAGACATGACATACAGTTGAGGGCATTTTAAGGAAAACTGTCGGTCAGTACAACAACTCAGAGTTTCCTGAATTATAGCTGTCAATCAAGGAAGACTAGGGAGGTCCTTGGGTGGGACCACTTTGAAACTGACCAATCAGAAGAGGGCCAGGCCTTCTTGGTTCCCACCCCCAACATGTCAAAAGTCAGTTTCCTGAGAGTGTGTGTGCCCTCTCCTCCTACAGGTGCGTGGGGGCTGCTTTCTGAGCCTGCTGCTTGGTTTTATACATGCAGGTGCCATCCTAACCCTAACGCTGTGTTAAGTTTTATGCTTTCAGTTGTTGAATTAGTGCATAAAGAGTGATATCTGCCCTTGAGAAATGATATAATCTGTTGCGGAGCATATTTGATCGTGCTTGTGAGATATGACTTAATCCTGACGGCTTACGGACATGTGATGTGTTGCATGTAACGGGTGTGAAGACAGAGCTCACAGACAGGATATAAGAGTTAACCTGCCTCACAGACCAGCTCTGCTCACATGGAAGCAAGCACAGACCCTAGACCTGCTACCTGGACCTGGACGATTTTAGATTTCTCATCTGAACTCAACAGGCATGTCTGCTGACGCTGGATCTTAGTTGTCGTGGTAATACAATCTGGAAGAAATTCATTGTGCTCAACAGGTGTCTTAATTGCTTTGCAAACATGTCTTATGCAAACCAGTCTGTGACCAATGTCAGTGCTGAGCAGCAGTATCAGAGCTTACTGGAAAGGTTGATATTTTCCACTATGACCACCGTGCCGTGCTGTGTGTTTCTCTTCATTAACGGGACCATGTTGTTCACCTTGAGGAGTAAAACTGTGTTTTGTGAGACTTCCCGTTACATTCTGCTGTTTAACCTCCTTTTTGCAGACACTGTGCAGATGTCTCTGAGCCAGATACTTTACATACTGGCTGCTCTTGGACTAAGGCTGACGTATCCTTCATGTGGAGTTCTCACCATGCTTTCTGGTCTCACTAATGAGATCTCTCCTCTCACACTGGTGGTGATGTCTCTGGAGAGATACGTAGCTGTGTGCTACCCACTGAGGCACTCCACCCTCGTCACCATCAGGAACACAGAGGTGGCCATCGTTGGGGTTTGGGTCTTCAGTTCTCTAAATGTCCTCACACAAGTCATTCTCCTGTTAGATTTCCCATTTAAAGACCTAGAGAGCCTGCAGATGAGAGATTATTGCTCTAGCATATCCATGTTCCTGGGCCCGATGTCTGATAATTATAACAAAGCGTACACTTGTGTTCTCTTTGTGTCAGCGGGGGTGGCGGTCACCTCCTCCTACATCGGTGTGATGATAGCAGCCAGGTCCGCCTCCACGGACAAAGCTTCAGCCCGAAAGGCTCGTAACACCCTGCTGCTGCACCTGGGCCAGCTGGGCCTCAGCCTCTCCTCCACCATCTTCAACCCCTTACTCACAGCTATGGCCAGAGTCGTGCCGAGGATCGTGTTTGTGCGTGCCCAGAATGTGATGTATGTTTCTATATTCATCTTCCCCAGGTGTCTGAGTTCTCTCATCTACGGCATCAGAGACCAGACCATCAGACCGGTCCTCATGAAACATCTCTGCTGTCGACTGAGACGCTCGGTCGTCTCAGTCAAGATAGAGAGATAGAGAGATGGATAGAGAGATGGAGAGATAGAATTTTAGGAATCCAGTAGCAAGACAACGATAACACAACAAACACATAAACACACACGTAAAATCCGTGAGAAATGTGATGACCATGATAAGGTGAGATACTAGTCTCACTAGTGTAACCATGCAAAAGTGACCAGTGCAATAGATCGGGATTAAATATTAACTATGATTATAAAATATGAACATAATAACATATTAACTCACTGACATTGTAAATGTAGTCCTAACCCAAGAAAAAACAAATCCTTAATTTAACAAGAGAGAAAACCTCTGTAGTTTCCCGGGAGTATTTCTCAAAGCTGGAGCCTGATTTCATGTATTAATGTAATAAAGTGAGTAATGAGGACAAATATCATGGACGTTGGTCCAGTGAGTGAGAACGTAATCAAATGCAAACGCTCTTTAACCTTTAATTCCCAGGTCCATGTCTCATTTCAGCAGTCGGGACCCTGAATGCACCGCACCCTGTGTGCGGTTTGTTGTGCACCTTTGTTGTTGTTGTTGTTGTTACCAGAGTTCTGTGTACATTGTGTACAGTGTGTAAATTGTAATTTCCTCTTGTGGGATCAATGAAGTATGTATTATTATTATTTATTATTAAAACTTCTTTGTCATTTTATCACCCTACTGTAACCCTATTGTAACTACAGGGGCTTGAGAAAGACCCCCCCCCCCCCCCCC
>NC_048419.1:25862355-25868240 GCF_013103735.1 Etheostoma cragini | reverse complement strand
ACTCTGGTCCAGTAGCCCGGTCCTACCAGACTCTGGTCCACTCGCCTGGACCTATGAGACTCTGGTCTATTAGCCTGGACCTATGAGACTCTGGTCTATTAGCCTGGTCCTATGAGACTCTGGTCTATTAGCCTGGTCCTATGAGACTCTGGTCTATTAGCCCGGTCCTACCAGACTCTGGTCCACTAGCCTGGACCTACCAGACTCCGGTCCACTAGCCTGGTCCTACATAAAGTCATACATACTACACACTATACAACTTATATAATATGACATCAGGTAACAGCAATTTAAATACAATATAATAAAGTGAAACATGGTCTTGGATTTGAAACATTTGATTTATGAATATGAAACTTCCCTAATAAAAAAATATTACATACATTTCTATATTTACATTCAAAATATGTAATAATATGTTTCCCCTCAAGTGTGATTGTGTTGTTGTAGAAACCCAGAAGGCCCCAGTGCAGTACTAGGGACGTTGTCGTCATGACGTAAGACGTATGTAAGTGCGTCATGACGTGACAGTTGCTGGTCGACACTTTTCCCTCCTCGTTGACAAAGCTATCCGGCTATGCCGATGTTTAGCTAAAGGTACTCTTATTGATCAACATTTTGAACTCCGTGGCGTCAACACAGTTGGGGGAAGGTCGACGAAGAAACGGGCTCCCATAACAACGGTGTTAAAGGTTATAGTTTGCGAAAGTAACAGTTGTTCTTTGTCTGTCTTGCTTTTGTTTTGCTAACGTTTACACAGCGGTTAGCGGCGGAGCTAGCACGCTAGGGTTAGCACGCTAACATTAGCTTGACGCACGTAGCTAACTTGGAACTAACAACTGTTAGCAACACAGCGAATGTCCTGTTAGTTTAACGTTATATCGACGTTAAAGCTACCCGTTAATACGGAAGAGGTGACTTGTTGGTAGCTTCGTTTGGGCAGTTAAATATTAACGTTAGAGCTAGCCTGTTAGCTAACACGGAAATTATGCTATTGGTATGTCAACGTTAGCCTTAGCTAGCTGTTGCTAGGTGTGTTGATTTGAGTCATTACTGGTCCTTTCCGGCCCTGACTCGCTACGTGGGGTTGGTTTTAAACTGGTTTGAGCTAACCTTACCAGCTGGGCCTGACGCTGTTTATTTAACCTGGATTCCCGGTAACGGCGCTAACTAACGTGAAGGCACAGTCGGGTTAGCTGCACGTGGAGCTGGAAATCAGGCGAAAAGGAGCCCGACTTGATTTTAAAACAGCGAAACACAAGCTCTAGCTATCTGGTCTTGTACTTTCTACTATACTACACAAACACAAACTATATATCTCCAGATGTTTTGATGTTGGATTCTTTCCTTTCAGTTCTCCTTCTAAAGCTAAATAAAGTATTTTAATTAAGCCTCTCGGAGCCTCTCGCAAAGCTGAAGAAACCTTTCTGACACGGGTATGAATGCAGGACTTTTAACTTTCAACTACAGTATGGTAGTAGTACCATTACTGCAGTAGAGTACTTCTAGCCACAATACAGCTGCATATTTCACACATAGGTCTGAAGTTGCCCCAGTCAGCTGTACACATCTGTACAGCATCTGTGAAGTATTTTGTATTAATAAGTTTAATAGTATTTTGTGGACAGAAGTGTGCATCTGTGATGACAGGAAGTTTTTACAGAGTGTAAATTGTAATTTCCTCATGCAAGGTTGATAAAGTATACATTATTATTATTTAAGATAGCTTCTCTTCCTCTCCATCTCTAACAGCAGTTTTGGTTTTCCCGACCTCCAGTTAACTGGGATCCTTCTTGGTGTATTTGTTTTGCACTTGGAGGCGGCTTCATTTCCCAAAGAGAGAGAGAAAAGAGACGGAGGGACTGAGGAAACAGGCTTGTGTTTTGGTGTTTTTGAAACCTTGTGGCAGCAATAGAGGCAGTGATGTTTCCTGTATGGGAACCTTCACCATCTCTAAACAGACTAACACATCTGGTCGCTGTGTGCTGTCCGGGTGCTTGTACTAATCAAACTGCAAACAGTTCACTGTCCTTTCTATCCGATGTATTTCTATGACTCAAACAGATCATTGAGTGGATATTTGTTTTTGTCTCCACACAGAAGACTTATGAGGTCCTGCTAGCAGTGCAAGATGTTCAACAAGTCATTTGGAACTCCCTTCGGTGGAGGGACGGGGGGGTTTGGCACAGCGTCGACCTTCGGACAGCAAAGTAAGTCGTTTGATTCATTAAAACTCTGGGAGTTCGGAGAACATCGGGGCTAGGTCTGCGTAATAATCAGAACTTGGAGTTACTGACTTCATTATTGTCTCCAGGCCCAGATATTTAAGCCTTTTAACAATGTGTACATGTAGAGAAGGGACAGCAGGAGTGGTATTGTTTACATACTGACCTGCGTACTCTGAGTGTACCTGGAGGATTAAACAGGTATCCACAGGGGGGGCGGGTCAGGGCCGTATCATCCCCGCCTGCCGACCGGCCTGCCTGACGATACCCCCCCCCCCCCCCATATTGTGCTGAATTGCATCCTGTGGATGCGTTGCGTTGATTCCTGAAGCTATGCACGACCCACGCTCCAGTGGATCTACGTGGCAGCCATCTCAGGAACGTGAACGATTAGTCAAGAGCACGTATATCTGGGCTTTTACAGACATCAATGTAGCCGACTGAATCTATATCAATTTCAAAAACTATTAGTTTGAAAGTATAATGTTATAAACTCTTTAAAAAGATCTTGGCACAGGTCAAAGTAACAGACTGAGACTTTGATCCAGTCTGATAATTTCAGTATTCTTGGTGACTGAAGCTGCAGCCGGTGACTTTAATACCTCATCCTCTCCTCTCACGCCCTGCAGACGCAGGCTTTGGGGCGACGGGGGGCTTCGGGACGACGGCGTTCGGAGCCACTGCCAACACCGGAGGACTGTTTGGTGCCACACAGAATAAGCCTGGTATGTCAGCACTCTTAACACATGCATGTCTTACATTATGAATACCAACGTCTGCCTTCTAACATCAGATTTAGAGTCCTTTGTTACGACAGTCGGTCGTGTTGCTGAACATCAGTTTGCTGCCAATAAAGATCTGGTCCCGACGATGTCGCGTAACATGTGTTTTTCCATGGCTGTGTTTATGTATTCAACGTTTATTTATTTTGCGTTCTGTTTATTTTTTGAGCAGAACTGCTCCACAATGCAAAATCTATTTTAGTGTAAAAGTCAATGTTTTTGTAAACAGACAACAAGTTGTATTGTTAAGGAAACCAGTCATACACAGATCATATTGTTTGGCTGTTCCGTGTCTTAGTGAGCACTTCCTGTTTGGTGAAATAGGGTTTTACCTGCTGAGATGAATCATTTATTGTTCTTTATTCAAGCAACAAATAGTAACTCACTGTCACTCATATGTTCAAGTTCACTTAGCTACGAGCTGATTGGCCGATTAAAAACTGGTGGCGTGCCTTCATTTCTACTAACTGGTGATTTGACCAACTGAGTTGCAGGGGACACAATCGGGTGGCTTGTGTCGAGCTTTCCCGCCAAATCTGGTGGGAATGGTCTGAACTAAGCTTTACTTACAGGTCACATGTATTCATGCACAAACATGTAGGAAAGAACGCAGCTCTCAAAGCTGTAGAAATAAATACTTTGGTCTAATCTGTCCTGGTATATTTCCTGCAGGTGGTCTGTTTGGGTCCAGCACGTTCAGCCAGCCGGCACCGTCCGCCACCACAGCCGGCTTTGGTTTTGGTGCCGCGACCGGCACTTCCACCGGCCTGTTTGGCAGCACCGGGACAGGCACCAGCGGCGGCCTCTTCTCCCAGCAGAGCAATGCTTTCGGGGCCAATAAGCCCACCTCGTTTGGAAGTGAGAACCCTCCTCGCTTCACTGGTTTTGGTGTACAGTTCCCACCTGTCATGGGTCATCAGATTAGATCAGTAATGATGACCTGTAGGGACCTCAAAAACAGCTGACTGTATTAACCCTCGTGTTGTCTTCCCGTCAACCATGGGAAAAACCTTTTTCAACATTATCTCCTTTTCTGACATTTTTGTCACTTTTTCAATGTTGATGTTTTTTTTTCTTCTTTTTTTTTCAATGTTTTTTGATAATTTTAATGCCGACATTTTCAGCGCTTATTTCAACGGCTCACTTTTGGGGACAGCATGAGGGTTAAGGAGATGAGTTTGACTTTACAAAACACCCTCATGCATTGTGAAGTCATAATAGAAGTTCTCTCAGGACTCTATAGAATAGGGTCTAGACTACACACTTTAGTTTGCAGAGACTCAACCATTCCCCCAAAAGAAGTAGTAACGCCGCCTACACACGATCCGCGGTAAAACCGTGAGGAACCTGTTTAAGTTAAAATAATTTGAAAACGCAGCACGGTTTGGCCGCCCATCATGTGCTGGCAGCGTAGGTGTGGACCGGCAGAAACCCCGAACAGAACCTGGCAAACAGCAGTCAAAGTCAGACACCAAAAAGAAATTGTATATTCAGTGTAAAACGCAGTAAAGTAGCATTTTGCCTACACTTTTCTTTGTCATATTTAAAGTATATATTAACACAAAGTGAAATAAGAATCCAGTGCTCCAGTTCTGTTTCCTACCTGCTCAGTCCCATTGTCGTTTTGATTTGTTTATCTTATGAAACATCTGAACGATCTGAAGAAGTGTCCCTCCCATCGTGTCCTCCAGGCTTTGGGACGAGCACCAGCAGCGGTGGACTGTTTGGGTCGACCAACACCACCTCCAACCCTTTTGGTGGAGGTGGTGTTGCTTCCCTGTTCGGAAGCTCGGGGTTCACCGCCGCTCAGCAGCAGCCAGGAACAACCGTCAAATTCAACGTGAGTACTTCAACTTTATTTATATGATTAGGACAATGGACATTAATCAACGTTTCTGTGAGTGTGCCAGAGTCAGCTGTGTTTTAACTGTAGTCCCACCTGGGATGCATGATGCATGTCTTTATGGGAAGAAACCCACGCAGACACAGGAGGACAAACTGCACAGAGAAGGGAAGGCTGCGGAATGATAAAGTGCGGCAGATGTTCCATTAGCTCTGCATCATACCAGGAAATATGCAATAACAATGTTACTTGGGATAAAAGGGATAAACAGATGTTAGTGTAATCTGTTCTGCATTCTGCTGCCATGTTGTATTGTTAAAATACAACAATTGCTTGTTTATTGAACAAGTTAAACATTGAATTCAACTTAAAAGACGGCACAAAGAAGGTGACGGTTTCATTTTAAAATGGTTTTCTTCTGATAAACCTGAGTGTCTGTCTTGATGTTAAAGTCTTTTGCGATATATATTGTGCCGTTAACCTTACGATGACAATAAATCGATATGAAGTGCAGCCCTAGTTTCCATCCTAAAAATACTTTTGTTTCTTGTGTCTTTGGTCGCTAACCTGAAACAAAACAATGCTCAACATAAATAAATGCAGGAGCTGCTCCCAGCTGGAACACATAACTCGGACTGTGGGAAAATACTGCATTTGTTAGGAAGACATCTAAATAATTTGCAGTTTAAGTTGCAGCCGGGCGCTGGTATTGTATAAGTACCTGATAGTTAGTATTAGTTCTGTGATGTACTCACTGGAAAAAACACTACTGTAAAGATTAGTATAAAGTAGATACTGTATACGGTGAGTATGAATGAAAAGATAAAGGTAAGTGATGGACAAATGAGGCATTTTGACTCTGAAACTCTTCAAATCCCTTCAGGCGCCAACAGGAAGTGACACGATGGTGAAAGCAGGCGTGACCACGAGCATCAATACCAAGCACCAGTGCATCACCGCCATGAAGGAGTACGAGAACAAATCCCTCGAGGTGTGTGTGTGTGTGTGTGTGTGTGTGTGTGTGTGTGTGTGTGT
>NC_048419.1:25857950-25862255 GCF_013103735.1 Etheostoma cragini | reverse complement strand
TGATAATCACAGACTGGAATATGTCAACTTTTACTCAATACTATTTCAAAAAGACTTCCATTTGTTTTACAATGCTATCAATCACGTTATTTTGGGGAATTAAAAAGGACATTGATAGAGGACAACACGAGGACAACATGAGGGTTAAAGTGGAATTAATGCATTCCATGGAGCAGAGGCTTGTGGAAAACCTTTAGCTGTTCGTTTGTTGGGCAGCTCCGAACAACTCGGCTCAGTCGGGTGTAGTTTTGGTGATTCTCAGGTTGAAAGACGTCGACCCGTCTGTTGACTATAGCGTGTCTCTCTGCAGGAGCTGAGGCTGGAGGACTACCAGGCGGGCAGGAAGGGTCCAACCAACCCGATGGCGGCGCCGGCAGGCGGTATGTTCGGTGCTGCCACGGCGACGTCCAGCGCCGCCACCGGCCTGTTCGGCTCCGCCGCCCCCAACACCAACTTCTCCTTTGGGCAGAACAAGAGCACCTTTGGAGCAGCAGGTGAGGGCGAGGACAACAGAAGCTTCATCTCACCACAGTGTTTCCTCAGCTCCAACATCTGGCGGGGACACTACCTCTTTGGGCCTTTCACATGTCAAAGATGGATAGATAGATGGAAATAAAAACCCAAAAGATGTTTTTATAAAAACAAGCATTTTCTGATTCAAATAGATCTTCCAAAAAGACGCGTCCAAGGCACTCTTCATCTAAAAAATTAGAGGTGCTCTAAGCGATGTTGGGCGACGTTACTTCTTCTGGACGTTAGGTTTTCTAACAAGGCGAGACTAGCCCCCCCCCCCCCCCCCCCCCCCCCCCCCCCCCCCCCCCCCCCCCCCCCCCACCCCACCAAAATCTCGTCCCCTGCCTTCTTGGATCCTGCACACTAAAGCATTTAAAATATTATAATATTACTATATAATATTTCTGTCTCTGTAACTACTTTGAGATAAAAAACAACAAACAAACAAATTCTTTTGTTTTGCACCGTGTGATCTTGCAAACGACTGTTTTGGACAATTTCTACATCGAACAAAGTAGCCACTATTGTCTTTTGGGGTCCATTATGATGACAACATTCATGTTTTTAATTTAGAGGTTACAGGGTTACTTGTTCAATTTACAGCATTAGAATATCTTTCATAATCAAGCTAAATGGTTTAATTAATAACTGAAATATCCCTAAACAAATCCAATCAGAAATCGGAACCATTTGGGATTCTGTGAATCTGAATTGAATCCGTTTTATTGGCGACACCTGGCCTAAAAACATCGGGAGTGAGTAAATCAACGAGTGTGTTTTGATCCTTTCCAGCCCCGGCCGGGGGTTTCGGGGCCGCCACGGGGGGGCTGTTTGGGCAGCAGCCGGCTCCCCAACAAGCCAACAGCCTGTTCAAGCCGTTCGGCCAGGCCACCACCACCCAGAGCACCGGCTTCTCCTTCGGCAACACCAACACCATGGGCCAGGCCAACACCAGCAGCATAGTGAGCACCTCGGTTTCTCTACCACACTTCTATTAATGTTAGCTTCAGATGTTACTGTCTTCAGTCTTTCTACCTTATGGTGTGTGTTTTTACTCTTGGTTTCTGATGTGGAGTTATTCGGATACCTGCTGGTTGCTGTGAAGCTATATAAAAACATTATTGAGAGAGAGATATATATATATTTAGTTAGTTAGTTCATAAAAGGCTTTGAATAAACTCGGGTAAATTTTTTAACCCTTGTGTATTTCACCCGGGTCAAAACGGACACAAGTTTGTCGTTTTTGTCCCTTTTTTTGTAGTTTTCACTAACTCCACCTGACTAGTTTTACTACTTTTTGGAATTCATGGTCACTTATCCTCATTTATGTATAATTACACCTAATATTTGAGTTTAAGCAAAGATCTTTGACTTATTTTAAGACTTAGTTAAGCTCACTGGAACACACAGATGAGATAAGTCAGGAATGGACGTGATCAGCTGGATTTACAAAGAGCGTTGTAAGGAATCAATCCTTTTGGTTTTAAATTAGATTTCCTTGATTTGTTTTTATGGCGCATATCTGTGACCAAGGTTAGAGTCCTCCTCTCCACGGAGATGTTATTCTCCATGGAGATGTTATTCTCCATGGAGATGTTATTCTCCACGGAGATGTTATTCTCCATGGAGATGTTATTCCACATGCATGTTTTGACTCTCCACTGCTGTGTCCTGCCCGGTTGCACCAGGTGGTTTTGGTTTTGCAGACGAGCAACACGTTGTCTTTAAATGAGCCGTCTGCTCACCTTGTCACCGACTTCTCTGTCTGAGTTTCGAGGATGTTGAGTCCCACCGGTCCTCTCCTTTGTTTCAGGGTTTGTTTGGGAACACGGCAGCGCCGCAGACGGGTGGGTTGTTCGGCGCGGCTCAGACGAGCGCCGCCACCGGCTTCGGGGCGGGCGCCGGGTTGTTCGGCGCAACCAACACGGGATTCGGGACTGTCGGCACGCAGGTACAAACCAGACAAAGTGCCGGAGCTGCTGACGTGCTTGGGATCGGGACACAGGGTGGTAGAAGTTTTTATTTCAGCCACACCTGTGTTCGACCAATCGGGAAGGTCTAGACACCCGCCTGATGTCATGACGACCAGGCCGCAGCTTATCATTTATCGGCCTCTTTACAGTTTTTTGTGAGTGAACATCATTTTTTTGTGTGTGTGTGTTTCCTATACAAACAGAGTTTATTCGGTAATAAGACCGCCGGGTTTGGCGCCACCACCACGAGCGCCCCGTCCTTCGGCACCGGCACCGGGCTGTTTGGGAACAAGCCCGCCCTCACGCTTGGGACGGGAACCAACACCTCCACCTTCGGTGAGTCTGCAGCTGCTCAGGGTGGAGATCTGGGGCCTGTTGGCTTATAGAACATAAAGAGAGAGGTTCTGCTGTAAATCAGAGGTTCATTAACCCCCATGCTGTCCCTCATGCTGTCCCTCATGCTGTCCCTCATGCTGTCCCCCATGCTGTCCCTCATGCTGTCCCTCATGCTGTCCCTCATGCTGTCCCCCATGCTGTCCCCCATGCTGTCCCTCATGCTGTCCCCCAAGTTGTCCCCCATATTGTCCCCAAGTCGACCTCATGTTGTCCAAAAGTGACAAACATTGAAAGTGTTGAAAAAGGGGGAAAAAACGTAAGAAAGTTAAACATCGATAAAAAGCATCAACGAAAGTGTTGATATTCAACTTTGACGGGAAGACAACAACAACAGTTAATAACTTTCATTACTGAGTAGTGTGTTTCTTTTTGGCCTGGTGCAGGTTTCGGTGCGAACCCTGCTGCCGGGAGTCTGTTTGGGAACAAGCCGGCCACCGGAGGACTGGGGGCGGCGCTGGGAACCAGCTTCGGAGCAGGTACCGGATCACATTATGTATTTAATCTGCAACACCCCCAATCAAGCGTCTTAAGTTCCAGGCTGAGGAGAGACGGTCCTCACATGTATCATTAAAAAATATATGTGTGTGTGTGTGTGTGTGTGTGTGTGTTCAGCAGTGGGCGCTGGACAGTCCTCTCTGTTTGGGAATAACCAGGGTAAACTGGGAACCACGCTGGGAACGATGGGAACTTTCGGAGGGGCTGGGTTCAACAGCGGAACCAGCCTGGGCTTCGGACCGCCGCAGCAGCCAATCGGTGAGCAGCTGCACTCTGTCCGAGCCAATCAGGAACCCTCAAAGGCTTCTGGTTAGGCCTGCACAACGCAGGAAAAAATCTTGTTTTTCTTCTCCTGCGATACATATATGACAAAAGAAAATTATTTTTATAAGATGACAAACTGCTCTTTTTGGAAATAATGAATCATTCTCGACTGCTTTGGTGGTTTTGGCGGGAAGTGCATCTACATACGAGATAAAGATGAAGAAGGATCTTTTGTTATGTGAACGATTCTTTGTTGAACTTTAAATGCGTCAAACACCACAGGAAGGCCGCTAAGCGCTGTGACTAGCGCTAGTCTTCTTCAGTGGTTTTGGAGAGGGACGTCAGGTAGGAATACGCTGGTAGACCAGCATGGCACCACTGGGTTCATAAAATAACCAACCCAGGCTGACGTGGTGACGGGGACTGGATGCTGCTCCCTCTTAATGTCACGTTGGGGTCAACGAGCAGGGCCGGCGCCTTGGTTTGATAAATGAAGTCTAAGTTCAGTTAAAAAGGCAGAAATTATGAATTGTTTTGACTAATAGTTAAGATCCGAGGATGTTGAGTGGATAACAGATGGGTAGATGACCCAGGACTAGGTGGAGGGACGTGCAGTTGGGTGGAGGGCTCAGGGAAGACCCAGGACTAGGTGGAGGGACGTCCA
>NC_048419.1:25854594-25857850 GCF_013103735.1 Etheostoma cragini | reverse complement strand
CTGTCTGTCTCTCTGTCTCTCTCTCTGTCTGTCTGTCTGTCTGTCTCTCTGTCTGTCTGTCTCTCTGTCTGTCTGTCTCTCTGTCTCTCTCTCTGTCTGTCTGTCTATCTCTCTGTCTGTCTGTCTCTCTGTCTATCTCTCTGTCTGTCTGTCTGTCTGTCTGTCTGTCTGTCTGTCTCTCTGTCTATCTCTCTGTCTGTCTGTCTCTCTGTCTATCTCTCTGTCTGTCTGTGTCTATCTCTCTGTCTCTCTCTCTGTCTGTCTGTCTATCTCTCTGTCTCTCTCTGTCTGTCTGTCTGTCTATCTCTCTGTCTCTCTCTCTGTCTGTCTGTCTATCTCTCTCTCTGTCTGTCTGTCTCTCTGTCTATCTCTCTGTCTGTCTGTCTCCGTGTCTATCTGTCGTCTATCTAAACACTCGTTGGGTCTGTTTTACTAATTAAGTTGAAAAAGCCCCCAAAACCTTTTTAAAACCACAACTTGTCTGTTTCCTGTCAGCGTCTGAAACCGACCAATCCAACGGCCCAGAAGGCTCTGACCACGCCCACCCACTACAAGCTGACCCCCCGACCTGCGACCCGAGTCCGCCCCAAAGCGCTGACGTCCTCGGGGGCCGCCAAGTCGCAGCTGTTTGACGGGCTGGACGACGACGAGCCCTCGCTCACCAACGGAGCCTTCGTTCCCAGGTGACCGGATCTGATCGCCACGGCAACACGAAACACTGCATCTTATACACCTTAAATCAAACGCGACTAACGTACGACTGCAGTGTTGGTACTTTTTCCACCACACTAACTTAACTCCTATGTGGGGGGGTGGGGTCAGTATAGTATAATATATATAAGTGGCAGAACTGTATCAATACACAGGCGCCAAGTGAAAGAAGTTGTTTTAAAAAATCACTAAAAATATATTTAAAAAAACGTCAGTTTTTTTTTTTATTCACTAAAACAATATTAAACGTCAGTTTTTTTTTTTTTTTTTTTAATTTGCTAAAACAATATTAAAAAACGTCAGCCAGTTTTTTTTTTTTAAATTCACTAAAACAATGAAACTTAGAGTGAATTTTTTTTCCCCAAAATTCACTGAAACAATATTAAAAACGTCAAAGTGACAACAAATTGAAAAAAGTGACAAAATATTGTTAAATTCACTCAAAAATTAAACGTTGAAAGTGGAAAAATTGTTTAAAAAATAGCAACAACATAATTAAAAAACGTCAAAGTGAAAACATTTTTTTTTTTAAGTGACAAAATATTGTTAAAAAATTCATTAAAACTATTAAATGTCAAGAAAGTGGAAAAATTGTTTTAAAAATTGCAAAAACATAATTAGAGAAAAAAAGTGGGGTGAAAAAATTGAAAAAGTGAAAAATTCACCAAAACATTTAAACGTCAAAGTGACAAATTGGAATAAAATTGTCAAATTGTAGAAAAAGAAAATGTTGAAATTTCAGCGCAGAAAAACAAGGGGAATACTGTATAGATCTGTTATTATAAATGATATATATTATACTGTATATATTATATAATGTCAGTTTGTTCTGTAGCGATAACATCGAAGTGAGATGAACAAACAGAGAAATGTTGCTTTTTAGATGAAACAGATGTTAAGTTTGCTTTTGGGGACGTTGTTAGAAATTGGGGAAAAATTTGAAGTTGGGAGAAGGTTATAAATTGCAATATATGGCAGAATATTTCAATATGTTTCAACAATATCGTAGCATAAGTACTGTGATGATGTATCAGGTATGATATATCATACCCCCCCCCCCCCCATGCAGAGCTACAGGAGCACATATGACTTGTGTGGTTGAATTTTAGGCTCTTTTTAAAACTATTCTAACAAGTTTAGAAACTATAATTCGAGGAATATAACCATAAAATTAAAGGGTGTTTTGCTCGTTAACAGTTGGCTATAAAAAAAATGTAATTTTCTGTGTTTTCCAAAGTTTCCACCAGCAGCTACCGGCAACTTTTTAGGTGGAAGGTTTTCTCGCCTGTTACTCAACTAGGGATGTCTCCATTTTGAATTAAATGTTTTACTTAACGATGAAGGCCCTTGAGATGAAGTCTGTTTTCCGAGGGAGAACCGGCCAAGACGGCACACCAGTTACACTTAAAAATCCAAACATCTATCGAAGCGATCTTTCGGTTTTGACTCTTAAAATCAAACGAGGGATCCGAGAGTCCACCAGTATTTTTTCTCTCTCTGTGTACTTGCGCAACTCTGAGAAGAAAAACCCCAGAACCCCCCACGGCGTAGCGTACCGGCTGGCAGCGTGTGACGGTGTGTGTGTTTCATCCGTAGGAAGAGCATCAAGAAGCTGGTGCTGAAGAACCTGAACAGCAGCCAGTACAACAGTCCAATCAGCGAAGAGACCGATGACCTCGCTTCACCTTCAGAGTACCCACAGAACGGACACAGGTCTGAGCACACACACACATACACACACACACACACACACACACACATACACACTCTCTCACACACACACACACACACACACACACACGCACGCTCGCTCGCTCGCACGCACGCACGCACACACACACACACTCACACTCTCTCTCACACACACACTCACACTCTCACTCACACACACATACACACCCTCACTCACACACAATACAACCAAGTTGACTACTAACACTCAAAGTAAACCCAAAATTGCACTTTATCGGTTTTCATTCATATGCAACGATAAAATGAGTTAATTTGAAGCCATAGATGATGATTTAAAGCCTGTAGAGGATGATTTGAAGCCTGTAGAGGATGATTTGAAGCCTGTAGAGGATGATTTGAAGCCTGTAGAGGATGATTTAAAGCCTGTAGAGGATGATTTGAAGCCTGTAGAGGATGATTTGAAGCCTGTAGAGGATGATTTGAAGCCTGTAGACGATGATTTGAAGCCTGTAGAGGATGATTTGAAGCCTGTAGAAGCCTGTAGAGGATGATTTGAAGCCTGTAGATGATTTGAAGCCTGTAGATGATTTGAAGCCTGTAGACGATGATTTGAAGCCTGTAGACGATGATTTGAAGCCTGTAGACGAGGATTTGAAGCCTGTAGAGGAGAATTTGAAGCCTGTAGAGGATGATTTGAAGCCTGTAGAGGAGGATTTGAAGCCTGTAGAGGAGGATTTGAAGCCTGTAGAGGAGGATTTGAAGCCTGTAGAGGATGATTTGAAGCCTGTAGAGGATGATTTGAAGCCTGTAGAGGAGGATTTGAAGCCTGTAGAGGAGGATTTGAAGCCTGTAG
>NC_048419.1:25852566-25854407 GCF_013103735.1 Etheostoma cragini | reverse complement strand
GATTTGAAGCCTGTAGAGGATGATTTGAAGCCTGTAGAGGATGATTTGAAGCCTGTAGAGGATGATTTGAAGCCTGTATTGAAGCCTGTATTGAAGCCTGTAGACGATCATTTGAAGCCTGTAGACGATCATTTGAAGCCTGTAGATGATCATTTGAAGCCTGTAGAGGATGATTTGAAGCCTGTAGATGATCATTTGAAGCCATAGATGATGATTTGAAGCCTGTAGAGGATGATTTGAAGCCTGTAGAGGATGATTTGAAGCCTGTAGAGGATCATTTGAAGCCTGTAGAGGATCATTTGAAGCCTGTAGAGGATCATTTGAAGCCTCTAGATGATCATTTGAAGCCTCTAGATGTTTTCTTCTTTCTGTTTGCAGTCATTTGGAGGAGGAGGAGATGCCCGGTCCCAGCAGCCGGACAGACGACGACCCCGAGGTCACACAGTTCTACGTCAACCCCATCGCCAAGCCGATCCCGCAGGGCCGCATCCAGACTAGTCTGCAGGACACGATCAGTGATCTCAACCTGCACAAACCAATCAGGAACGGACTGGAGGTGAGCAGCGGGGGCTTAAATCAACACTGCAGAGGAACCGGACCAAGGAAGGGTGTTTAAGGCTGATACAAATATCTGGTTATTCAAAAATCCAATTGGCCGACGATACGTGTGCCGATATTTTTATTTTATTTTTAAATCCACTAATGCGTTATTCACAAATGGATTAATAATAAATAACATCAGTTATTTGTGAGTTCTCACTAAAATAATATAATAATTTGTTTTATTGTCACAACAGAACATCCAAATATATTAAAGTTCTCGTAAATAAAATGTAGAAAAATTCAAACTTAAGATATGAAACTTAAACACACATTAACAAAAGAATAATCAGCGTTGCCAACGGAGACGTTGTAGAGTGGTGTCCATTCTGTGAGTTTCTAACTTTAATGTTTCTGTTGATGTGTGTTTCCTCAGCTGAGCAGCGAGGACGTGTCTGCGTCTCTGGGAGACGAGTCTTTACAGGAGGACAGGGAGGAGGAGCAGCAGGAGTCCCAACAGTCTCCTCACCCAGCAGGTCAGACTCAAACCCCTTCACACAACGTGTAACTCATGTGATCTACGTCCACCACGGTCCACTTCCGGTTCTGCTCCGGTGCCGACAGACATCTGGCCCGGGGTCACTCTTGTCTAGTGGGGTGATATTAAACTCTGTATTTACCCTGCAGAGTCCTGAGGACCAGGTAACCATAGTCCTCAGAAACCAGACAGCTAGCTAGACTATCTGTCCAGTCTGAGGACTATGGTTACCTGGTCCTCAGGTCTCTGCAGGGTAAATCCAGACAGCTAGCTAGACTATCTGTCCAATCTGAGGACTATGGTTACCTGGTCCTCGGGTCTCTGCAGGGTAAATCCAGACAGCTAGCTAGACTATCTGTCCAATCTGTAAATAATAATAATAAATGTAGAACAAATGTAACACAAAGTGTGTTGAGATGTGCTTGTTGCTATCAGCGTTGATAGTTAGATCAGTAGTTAGGGTTAGTTAGTTGCTCAGAGATTAGTTATCTTGTTTCTGGTTTCCAGGCATCGTCCTGAACCGGGTTGGGTATTACACCATCCCCTCCCTGGAGGATCTGGCTGAGATGGTGGATGAAAACGGAGAATGTGTAGTGGATAACTTCACCGTGGGCAGAAAAGGTAACACACACACTCTCACACACACTCTCACACACACTCTCACACACACTCTCACACACACTCTCACACACACTCTCACACACACACACACACACTCACACTCACACTCACACTCACACACTCTCACACACACTCTCACACA
>NC_048419.1:25841135-25852531 GCF_013103735.1 Etheostoma cragini | reverse complement strand
ACACACACACACACACACACACACACACTCTCACACTCTCACACTCTCACACTCTCACACACACACACACACTCACACACAGGCATGCACGCGCACACACACACACCCACACACCCACACCTATTGAGCATGTGTGTGTAGTTCAGGCCCGTGTGTCAATTGTGTGTGAAACAAATTGTAAATTCCCCTTATGGGACTAATAAAGGATGCATTATTATTATTATTATTATTATTATTATTATTATTATTATTGGAGCTCCTTATTTCAGAAGCTGTTTGCAACATACTGTACGTTAGGGTTGGGCCATGTCCACTAAGTTGGCACTTGACGATGTTTACAGTAAAACATCACAGTCCGTTGCACACACAGTAGTGAACACACACACGCACAGACACACAGTAGTGAACACGCACAGACACACACAGTAGTGAACACACACACGCACAGACACACAGTAGTGAACACACACACGCACAGACACACACACACGCACAGACACACATAAGCCCAGTAGTGTCCACAAGAAAGGGAAGTGTGATTGCGTTCCACGTTAACGCCTTTCCTCTCTCGCTGAAGACAGCTCTGTCCAACAGCATGTAGCTGCAAGGTTTTCAACATGTGGGATTTTTTTTCTAAAACAACGCGCCCTGAGTTTGTGTTGTGCCCCGCTCTCTCGATTGGACATATGTCTCACCGCTGTGCTCTGATTGGCCCTCACAGGCTACGGCTCCATCTTCTTCCCCGGCGAGGTGAACGTGACGGGACTGAACCTCGACGAGATCGTCCACTTCAGACGCAAGGAGGTCATCGTGTACCCGGACGACAAAAACAAGCCTCCACAGGGGGAGGGGCTTAACAGGTGAGGGGAGGAGAGAGCAGGTCGGGGGAGGAAATGACTTGTAATGCTTGACCAGGGCCGCGCCCCAGACCGGGGCCGCGCCCCAGACCAGGGCCGCGCCCCAGACCGGGGCCACGCCCCAGACCGGGGCCGCGCCCCAGACCGGGGCCGCGCCCCAGACCGGGGCCGCGCCCCAGAACGGGGCCGCGCCCCAGACCGGGGCCACGCCCCCAGACCGGGGCCACGCCCCCAGACCAGGGCCGCGCCCCAGACCAGACATTAAAAGTTGTTTGAAACAAAGTCAGATGTGTTGAACACGTGTTGCACACTCTTCCTTGATATTAGCAGGTGTTTGCTGATTGGATATCACCTTCAACACAGCCAATAAACATCCTCAAGCCGCTTCGTGTCGTGGAAACTAGGAATGGGCGTTCCATTACATTTTCTCACTCGATCGTCGGGAGAATTAACAAACTACTATGGATTACACACAGCGAAATTCATTTCACTGCTTCAAGACTCTCGAAACGCAACCTCTTAATGATCAATAATCCATCGTTGATTAGTCATGCCTAGCGGGAACCGTAGCAAAGCAGAGCGTACCGTTTGGAGGTTGATTGTGCCCCAGGTATGTTAATAAACCACTTCCTGTCCTGATCCTGTGTGTGTGTGTGTGTGTGTGTGTGTGTGGTTGCAGGCGAGCGGAGGTGACTCTGGACGGCGTTTGGCCCAACGACAAGACGGCGTGCTCCCAGATCCGGAGCCCCGAGCGTCTGACGGAGATGAACTACGAGAGTCGGCTGGAGAAGGCCTCGCGGAAACAGGGAGCCCGTTTCCTGGAGTACAGGACCGAGACCGGGTCCTGGGTGTTCGAGGTCAGTCCCTGCTGCTCACATCAGGTTCTGGAACAAAGAACCGTGTGTGCTTTAGGGTTCTCAGTCGTCCTTTTGGTCTTATATCCAGCATTATACACCTCCTCATATCAGCATTATACACCTCCTCATATCAGCATTATACACCTCCTCATATCAGCATTATACACCTCCTCATATCAGCATTATACACCTGCTAATGGCAAGTGACTTAATAAATGAACAGTTATTGAAATAAAATCATTGTCTTATGTAATTCTCCCATTACGTTGTCTCTCAGGTCGCCCATTTCTCCAAGTATGGCCTCCAGGACTCTGACGAGGACGAGGACGTCCCGGCCAAGGTTGACCCCAAGAAGCTGAAGACGACGGTGTCCCTTCCCCCCTCCCGGCTGCAGCTGCACCTCCCCCCCTCCCAGCAGCAGGTGGCGCCACAGGCTCAGGTAGAGCAGCCTGCGCCCATCAACACTCATCCCCATCCGCACTGACACACCGCAGACGACTCACGTCACGGAGCGTTTACCCAGCTGTTTGGGGGCAGGAGACTCTTTTAAAGCTGTTTGGGTCCTTTCTCCGGCCTGGTGATGAGAACCTTAAAGCAGTTTAATACCTTAGCGTTTTCACACACTAAGATAATCCAAAAGCAAGGATCTCGAGTACGAGATTTAGAGTTTTTTACACTTTTTCAGTAGGGTAAACTTGACAAAAGCTGTTGGGAAAATGAAATATTTAATGTTTGCAGATTGCAAAAGTGAAAATCTTTCTGATAATGACAGTAACCGGTGTGAGAGCGTTGGACGGGGATAGACGGGTTGGGTGAGAGCAGACAGACGGGTGCAGGAGTAGAGACGATGTCTGCCTCCATCCTGTAAAAATATATTAATCTGACATGTAGTTCTCAGATCTAATGTCTTTCTGACAAATCAAATATCTTGGGAGTAGAACGTCGGTGTTTCTAGAGAAAGACAGAGTGGAGCTTTCAAGTTTCTTTAAGTATTTATCAGTTATCCAAAATCCACATGAACGACTTTTCACACCGACATGAATTGGATCCGCCGCACTCAATGTAGAAATATATCACTTTTTAAAGCTGGTTTTCCTCTTAGTCGCGTTACTTCCCTACAATCAGGGAGAGTGGAGGGGAAACACGGGGGATAGGAGGCGTTATTACTGGTGTGAAGGAGAGATCGGCTTGTACAGCTCTGGGGGAAACACTGCAGCAGTACACAGTGTGAAGGGTTTTCTGCTCTTGTTGCTTCTTTCTGTGTTTATTATTGGCATGTGCGTTCATATTTGAAACCTCGCTGAGTTCATTTCATCAGTAAAAGTAACAAATACACATCAGAGGACGATACTGCAGCAGTCGTAGTACAAATATCTGTCACTCGATTACAGACAGCCGAGGTTTTAATTTAAATGTTTTTAATGGGTTAAACCAGCGCTAGAGCCTGTTGGTTGCTGCGGTTTTAACGTGAGGGCAGACTTTAACACACACACACACACACACACACAAACACACACACGGATACGTACAGAGAGAGACACACACACAGACATACAGAGAGAGACACACACACACACAGACATACAGAGAGACACACACACACACACACACAGACATATAGAGAGAGACACACACACACACACACAGACATACACAGAGAGAGAGACACACACACACACACACACACACACAGACATACAGAGAGACACACACACACACACACAGACATACAGAGAGACACACACACACACAGACATACAGAGAGAGACACACACACACACAGACATACAGAGAGAGACACACACACACACAAACACACACACACACAGACAGACATACAGAGAGACACACACACACAAACAGACATACAGAGAGACACACACACACACACACATACAGAGAGACACACACACACACACACACACACACATACAGAGAGACACACACAAACACAGACATACAGAGAGACACACACACACACACAGACATACAGAGAGACACACACGTGCATATGCAAGTACGGGGTTGTGTCCTATTTTGTAACAAATACTTTAACAGATGTGCATAGAAAACCTATTTTTACCGTCAGGAAGCCTTGTATGATCTGATGTTTGTTTTCTTCATGAAGGCATACAGAGTCTGCAGGTGTTATTATTACAGAAGTATATTTTAATGAGCTTCTTGTCTATCCTTAAAGTTTAAATCATGTTTAACCTTAAGTTGTAGAGTCAAACATTTTAGGCTCTAACCTGCTTCATGATTGTGTGACATGAATTGTAATTTTCTTATTTTGACTTTAATGAAAGAAACTAATAAAGTTAATGAAGATGACATTTAATCTTTGGTCTGTAAAGTTTGTGTGAAGATCAGCTTCTTAACGTCTGCTGATTGGATGTGTCCAGCGGTAGAATCAAACGCAGCGTGAAGTCGGACATCAGCGTCTGTCTTAACAATAAGATGTTATGATTATGGAAAATATTGAGTTTAGGGAAACATGAGAAGAATCAATGATTCATTGGCCAGAGATCAGTGGATGAGGCAACGTGAGATAATAAAACTAAACATAAATAAAATAATAAACTACTCTAAACAATGTAAAATGTGAGAGGGAAGCTCTAATCCTCTGGTCAGTTATTACGGGTTCCAGTCAGTTTGGCTGGAACCAGTTAGAAAATACCTGAAAGTCTCTGATAAAGTTCACAATAATCTAAATACTGTTGGCTTGACCTCTTATTGTGTGTGTCTGTGTGTGTCTGTCTGACTGTGTGTGTGTGTGTGTGTGTGTGTGTCTGACTGTGTTTGTGTGTCTGTCTGTCTGACTGTGTGTGTGTGTGTATGTGTGTGTCTGTCTGACTGTGTGTGTGTGTGTGTGTCTGTCTGTCTGACTGTGTGTGTATGTGTGTGTCTGTCTGACTGTGTGTGTGTGTGTGTGTGTGTGTGTCTGACTGTGTTTGTGTGTCTGTCTGTCTGACTGTGTGTGTGTGTGTATGTGTGTGTCTGTCTGACTGTGTGTGTGTGTGTCTGTCTGTCTGACTGTGTGTGTATGTGTGTGTCTGTCTGACTGTGTGTGTGTGTGTCTGTCTGTCTGACTGTGTGTGTCTGTCTGACTGTGTGTGTGTCTGTCTGTCTGTCTGACTGTGTGTGTGTGTCTGTCTGTCTGACTGTGTGTGTATGTGTGTGTCTGTCTGACTGTGTGTGTGTCTGTCTGTCTGTGTGTGTATGTGTGTGTCTGTCTGACTGTGTGTGTGTCTGTCTGTCTGTCTGACTGTGTGTGTCTCTCTTTGTCGGTGTGTGTGTGTGTGTGTGTGTCTCTCTCTCTCTTCCTTCTTTCAGTCGACTGTTGTCGTGGATCTTCCGGGCGGCGTGACGGAGTTGGACAGCGACATGGCCGACATCACTCAGAGCTTCCCGACAGAGAGCATGCTGGGAGGAGAGGACGAGAGCGACCAGCTGTTACCGGGGGCGATGGACGTGGCGAGCGGGAAGCTCGGAGGTTTGACCTACGCTGAGCTGGACGCCGTCTCTGCATCCGGCCACATGGCGTCCTCGCTGGGGATCAACCCGCACGCACTCCAGGTACCTGGGGGGTCTCAAAGGTCTTAAATGTGTTATTTTATAATAATAACAATCCGAAGGGCTTTTACAAAGATCTTAAAGAAGTCATTTATTGAACTTGGTCAACGCTGCAAACAGGAAGTGCATCACTACATATGTTGATTATTGGCATAAGTAAATGTCATGAGGGCAAAAACGTCTGGACTCTTTTTGAGAAAATGTATTTTGTCACCTGTATAAGTTATGATGATGATTTCTTCAGAGGACACGAGAAGTGTTTTTAGAATCAAAACCAGAGACTTCATCGATCCCTGAAGGGAGATTCTGTGGTACAGGCGCACAAAGTGTATAAATATCAGAGTAGGAATATAAGCAGTGTGGATATGTACGGTATTTACATAGTTAAAGGAATTTTATGAAACAGTATTTACATGATTAAGAAATTGTAATGGTGAACACTAGTAGTAATAATAATGGTAGAGGAGATTGGCTGAGCTTGTACTGCTCTGTGTGTGATATCAGTACATATCTGGAAGATTCATGTTCAGTTTTATTTGTCTTTAAGGTCCTACAACCATTTTTAACATTGAAGTGACGTCACTGCTGCCCAAATATTCTCATAGCCCAGTTTGTCCTGAAGACAATGATGTTCATATCTTGACTGTAGACAACAGGGTTGAAGTTATTTTAGAGAATAAATCCAAACGCACAATGAAGTGTAAAAATGGCCGTAGGTCTCAGAGGGTTAATGACCCCGGGGAACCCTGATGGTTGTTGACCTTAGGGAAACCCTGATGGTTGTTGACCTTAGGGAAACCCTGATGGTTGTTGACCTTAGGGGAACCCTGATGGTTGTTGACCTTAGGGGGACCCTGATGGTTGTTGACCTTAGGGGAACCCTGATGGTTGTTGACCTTAGGGGAACCCTGATGGTTGTTGACCTTAGGGGAACCCTGATGGTTGTTGACCCCGGGGAACCCTGAGGGTTGTTGACCCAGGGGAACCCTGAGGGTTGTTGACCCAGGGGAACCCTGAGGGTTGTTGACCCCGGGGAACCCTGAAGGTTGTTGACCCCGGGGAACCCTGAAGGTTGTTGACCCCGGGGAACCCAACCCTGATGGTTGTTGACCTCGGGGAACCCTGAAGGTTGTTGACCTTAGGGGAACCCTGAAGGTTGTTGACCTTAGGGGAACCCTGATGGTTGTTGACCTTAGGGGAACCCTGATGGTTGTTGACCTCGGGGAACCCTCATGGTTGTTGACCTCGGGGAACCCTGAGGGTTGTTGACCCCGGGGAACCCTGAGGGTTGTTGACCCAGGGGAACCCTGAGGGATGTTGACCCAGGGGAACCCTGAGGGATGTTGACCCAGGGGAACCCTGAGACCTTGCAAACCAGAAGTGCGTCACTCCACCGTGCTCCCGTGGTTGAGTCTTGTTGTTATGTCGGCAGATCATGAAGGCGTCTCTGTTTGCCGAGGATGACGAGGAGAGCGACAAGTTCCAGAATCAGGGAGCGATGAAGACGTCTACGGACGTCTCGTCCCCTCGCCTCATCCTGCCGGGACCTCAGGGCCGACCCACCGGTACCAACCGCCCACCTCCAGCCACTTCCTGTTTTATTTTGTTAACCTTGTATTTATTCAGGGATCTCTCTCTCTCTCTCTCTCTCTCTCTCTCTCTCTCTCTCTCTCTCTCTCTCTCTCTCTCTCTCTCTCTGCCTCTCTCTCTCTCTCTGCCTCTCTCTCTCTGCAGTGGGCGGTCTCCTTCAGACTCGTTTTACGTCCGGCCTCTTCTCTCAGCTGTCCGACTCCCCCCGTCCTCCTTCCCTGTCCCGGGGGTCTCCAGCAGCCACTGATCAGTCCCGGTCGTTACACTGGGCCGGACCGGGCCCTTCATCCTTCCTGCTGCCCCCCCGAGCTCCCGAGCCATCGGTCCGGACGGTGGGCGTCCGGCGGCTGGGGGGCCCCGTCCCCCTCAAAGAGTCGGTCACTCAGGGGAAGGTTCGTACTTCATTTTATATTAATAACAACATCTCAAAAAAGGAACGATGTACAAAGTGTCTTTGACTTTGTGAGATGATGGTGGTGGGGGTGATGGAACACGTTCAGCGGGGCTTGAAGGTTTGGGCCCCCCAGGTAAAAATGTGTGTTAATGTGCATAAAGAGCCAAGAAAAGATGGAAAAATCTCCAAAAGGCATCACATGAGTGATTAGACATTCGCATAATATGTCACAAAGTTAGATTTTTTTTCAATTATTTATGTTTTCAAAATAAACAAAAACAACAAAAATGGCGTCTGCAAAAGTTTGTACCCCCTGCAGAGTTTATACCTTGTACTGCCCCCCCCCCCTTGAGTATCCCAGCTTGGAAACACTTGAGGTATCTTCGCCCATTCTTACTTCCAAGTCTTCCAGTTTGTTGAGATTTCTGCTCCTTTTAGGGTCCACCATAGATTTACATTCTGTTGAGGTCAGAAGATTGTGAAGGCCATGGCAGAACCTGCAGTTTACACCTCTTGATGTAATCCACCGTGGATTTTGGGCAGGGCAGTAGCTCGATCCGTAGAGAGTTGGGTTGGGAACCGGAGGGTCGCTGATTCAAGTCCACATACGGACCAAAGTCTGGTGGTGGACTGGTTGCTGGAGCGGGGTCAGTTCTTGAGCAAGACATCAAACCCCCAACTGCTCTGGCCGCCTTTCCAGGGGCAACCCCCCCTCTGACATCTCTCCATTAGTGCATGTATGAGCACGTGTGTGTAGTTCAGGCCGGTGTGTAATGTGTGTAATAACAGTAAGCAAGTCTCAGGAAAGTAACCAAAAAAAGGTCCTTCCAGAGACTATGTTGCAGAGCCATAGTCACTGCGTCCGGAGCTTAGCGCCATCGAGGCGATTGAGATTGGTTAAAAGAAATGCCGACAACCCAGAGCGTCTTTTTTTTCCTATCCCAGAATGCATCTGTGGTGTAGCCAGACCTTCGTCCACAGCGCTGGAAATGCAAGACTATTGGAGAGACAAGACAAAAGACACATTTTATTGTTTGTTTTTGTTCTCAGGGGAGTTTGATGATGGATGCCGCCCTGTTTGCGGGTCGTTCCTTTCGGGTGGGGTGGGGCCCCGGCTGGACGCTGGCGCACTGCGGCCACCGGCTGAGCTCCCCCCCCACCAAACCGCTCGACCGCCAAGAACTCACCAAAACGGACTTCAGCTTCCTGCCAAAACCTGCCAGGAAACCGTAAGAGAGAGAGACACACACACACACACACACACACACACACACACACACACACACACACACACACACAGACAGACACTTGTTCACAATTTATAACACTTGTGTTGTCTTCCCGTCAAAATCAACACTTTTTATTGCCGTTTTTAACCTATTTTTATGTTCATATAAAACCTAAAAGACACCTCTACCATGTCTCTATAAAACCTAAATCTGAGACCCCTAAAGGAACCCGTGTGGTGCTTCCTGTCTTGCAGGCTGATGGAGAGCCCCTATAAGGTGGTGTTGGAGCAGCTGGTTGGTCTGGTGCCTCCGGCTGGAAAGAGCAGAGTGGAGGAAGAGGAGGAGGAAGAGGAGGGCCGGGCGGTGCTGCAGCGCCCCCTGGAGATCTGTCTGAAGCACAGCGTCGTGGACACCCCCGACGCCTCCGCCTGCCCCGTGGTGCGGCCGCGGCCCGGCGTGGCGGCGCTGCACGAGTACGCCGAGTGGATCGGAGACCTGGCCGACGAGCAACGGGACCACGACCGTAAGACAGGGGGGTTCAGAGTACCGGGGGGGGGGGGGGGGGGGGGGGGGGGGGGGGGGGGGGGGGGGGGGGGGGGGGGGGTCAGCAGACAACAACATAACAATACTTATATACCACAACACAATATTATTGGGATTTAACATGCAATATTCAGCAATTTCGAACCTTTTTTCCAACTTCTAATGACGTCCCCAAAAGGAACCTTAACATTTGTTTCATCTAAAAAGAAACATTTCTCTGTTTGTTCATCTCACTTCACAAGTTATTGTTGCAACGGCAACTGACCAACACATGTATAATATATAATAATAATAATAATAATAATACATTTATTTATAGAGCTTTCCATCAAAGTGCTTTACAGCAAGAATACACTTTAAATACAAACTGTACAACAAATTAAAAATCAAGACAGTAAAAAGTAAATAACACGATACAAATACATCAAAGATAAATTAGCATTTAGGACTCATACACAGTTGTGAATAAGTAATATCTTAAGTCTTATGTATTCTTCATAGTAAAAGATCGATACTTGGCGTCTGTGTAGAAATTTCCAGCAAGAAAAATACAGTATAGAGAGAAAAATAAAACAATATTAACAGTAATAATAATAATAATAATAATAATAATAATAATAATAATAATAATAATAAAACCTTTGGCTATAAAAAGACATCTAACATAAATTATGAGTCCAGTGTCTTCAGACATACAAGTTTGAGAAATTATTTGAAGATGTTAAAAAATATACAAAAAGTCCCCCTCCGCTCAGATGTGTGTTACGTAGGTTTTGCTTCCTGTTTTATACTGGACCCATTTCAAAGACTATGGTTCCCATCAGACACAGACACCAGAACATGGGAATAGGGTCCATGTTGTGGGGGAGTTACCCTTCAGGCCTGAAGGATCAACCATATTATAGAAGGATATATTAAAACCTGTGTTGTATTTTACTAGAAAACCAAGAAAACACCCCAAAACTGTCTTGGCCCCCATGTGAAATTACTCAGATTGTAAATTCCTGGCGTCTCAAATCGCAGCATTCAGACCTGATTCTGCTTCTCCTCCCCCCCCCCCCCCCCCCCCCCAGCCATCCTGGGTTACTGGGCCGAGGTCTGGACCTTGTGCGAGGCCTTGTGGGGCCGGCTGGGTCCCGCGGACCAGGAGCCAGAGGTTGAGCCGCCCAGCGAGTACGAGCAGCAGCTGGAGAGGAGGCGGACCTTCTCCGCCTGGCTGTCCCGCGGCGCCGCCTGCAGGGTGGAGGAGGAGGTGGCGTTGGTGGGGAAGGGCCGGCACACGGAGGCCGTCTTCAGCTACCTGACGGGGAACCGCATCAGCGAGGCCTGTCGCCTGGCGCAGAAACAAGGTGGGGGGGGGGGGGGTTTAAACCGTCACCGCCCAATGGGAGGAGAGGGTTTACAACATAACTGTCATATGAAATTTGGGAAATTCATGAAATATTTTTGCTAATTACAAACAAAAAAAACAAAATGAAATTGTACATTTTAAAAAACAAACTCTTTTTTGTCACTTTTATTAATGTTTTTGTCACTTTTTTTGTCGATTTTTTTTTTTCAAACTTTTGTTTTCATTTTTTTTGCTATTTTTGTCATTTTCATCAACGTTGTGTTGTCATTTTTTTCTTCCAAATGCTATAAAATTGTAGCCCGACGTAGTCGTACTCTAGTCAGAATATGAACTTCCTGACCTCAAATGTTGTGGGCGGGGCTTAGTTTGTCCGCCACCCAGGCTGATAACATTTAATCATAAACCCCAAATTTCAATGAAGGCACTAAACTGATGATTTGTTTTGCTTGTGAAGAGCGTTGTAGGGAACCATCCATGTTAGTTCAGTTTTTCGGGTTGAAATTAAACCCAAATCTCTGATCTTTTTGAAAATGGGTCAAATTTGACCCGAGGACACCAGGAGGGACTTGTTAGTCTGTTTTATTTGTTTTATTTTCCTGTATGTGTCATGAAATGTTTTAATATTGTCTGATTTATGTTGATTTTAGACCCCAGGAGGACTAGCTGGCCATTTGGCGTCGGCTTATAAACGTATAACACGATTAGATTTAGCTAACGCTGCTGTTTGTCCCCAGGAGACCACCGTCTGTCCCTGCTGCTGTCCCAGGCCATGGGGTCTCAGTACTGCCGGGACCTGCTGGCCCTTCAGGTCTCCGACTGGAACCGCATGCAGACCGACAGCTACCTGCCCGAGGAACGGCTGCGCATCTTCACGCTGCTCGCCGGGAAGCCTGTACGCCGTGCTTTTAATCTCAGACGGAGCGAGTGTCCATCTTCTTTAGAGTCTATTGTTTGATGCTGATGCCGTTTCTTTCTTTCCTTCCTTCCTTCCTCCCTCCCTCC
>NC_048419.1:25836455-25841035 GCF_013103735.1 Etheostoma cragini | reverse complement strand
TCCCTTCCTTCCTTCCTTCCTTCCTTCCTTCCTTCCTTCCTGCAGGTGTGGCAGTCGTCGGACTCTGTGGTCAACGTGTGCTCTGAGTTGGACTGGAAGCGCTGCGTCGCTGTCCACCTCTGGTTCATGTTGCCCCCCACCGCCTCCGTGGCGGACGCCCTCGCCAGATACGAGGCCGCCTTCAAGGTGAGTTGCTGCTTTTCAGTTTAGATACACACACACACACACACGCACACACGCACACACGCACGGACGGACGGACGGACGGACAGACTTTGTCCTCAAGTGTCCAGATGTTGTCCCCTGACAGAGAGACTAGAGCGCTCGTCCTGCGTCCTGATCATCGCTGTGGTTGTTTCTGTCCTGCAGGGCTCGTGTGAGGGGGGTAAGTACGCCTGTGCCCCCCTGCCCCCGTACCTGGAGGCGGTGCAGCGGGACATGGAGGAGGAGGAGGAGGAGGAGGAGGAGGAGGAGTCCAAACGGCCGCTGCACGACCTCTGCTTCCACCTGCTCAAACTCTACAGTGACAGGTAGATCCGCCTCACCGCTGTCTGGGGGCCTGATGGGACAAAAACTGTATTATAATTACATGGCTTATTCCTTCATTTTATTGGGAACAACATCTGTTCTTCAACAGACAAAATGTATCCCTGTCAGACAATTCAGATTAGCCCAATTCGTTTCAGTGTTAAGTGATAAACAGAAAACTAAAATACTCCCAAAGACATCAGGTTAAACCACGTAGTCAACATACTAACAACTTACACACTACTATATACACACTTCCAATGGTTGTGTTGTGTGGCGTCCTGCAGACACTACAGCCTGCAGCAGCTGTTGGACCCCCTGACGGTCACCTGGGAGCGCCTGGACTACCGCCTGAGCTGGCACCTGTGGGGCGTCCTGCAGGCGCTGCACTACAGCCACCTGAGCGCCTCGCGGCAGGGCCTCCTCCACGCCAGCTACGCCGCCCAGCTGGAGAGCGCCGGCCTGTGGGACATGGCGGTCTTCATCCTGCTGCACATCCCCGACCACACGTACGTCTCAGCTCGTCTTCTTCATCCACCCGCACACTGTTACTGCCACTCTTCATTCTAACCCCAACCGGTCGCCAGACACCGCCTGGGTCTGGGCCTGGGCCTGGGTCTGGGCCTGGGTCTGGGCCTGGGCCTGGGCCTGGGCCTGGGTCTGGGCCTGGGCCTGGGTCTGGGCCTGGGCCTGGGCCTGGGCCTGGGTCTGGGTCTGGGTCTGGGTCTGGGTCTGTTCCAGGTTTCTGTCTAAAAGGAAGTTTTTCCTCACCACTGTCGCACTGTTGCTTGCTCTGGAGGAAACTACTAGAACTGTTGGGTCCTTGTAAATTCTGGAGTGTGGTCTAGACCTCCTCTATCTGGTCTAGACCTGCTCTCTGGTCTGGCACGACGATCTGGCACGATAGATAGACTGCATACCGCTTTTCCAACATCACGTTGTGAAATATCAATATGGAAAATGTACTGGAAGTATGCGATATACTGTGTATTTTGTTGCGATGCGCATCAGCACGTCTGCCTCACAGCAAGAAGGTACTGGGTCCTGGGCCATTTATATATATATATATATATATATATATATATATATATACACACACACACACACACACACACACACACATTCTCTCCGGTTTCTTCCCACCGTAAAGAGATGCATGCTGGGTAGGATGACGGATGAAAAGCACTGGTGCATTTACAGACCTGTTGATTAATGCTCTTCGTCCTAATCAGATAAATCTACAGAGACAACGAACGTAACGGAAGAAACAAAGCGTGAGGACAGAGTGTTGGAATAAACCCTCGTGTTACACGAAAACCTGTTTTATATTCTTTTATTATTATTTGATGTGTTTTCATATGTTTAGAAATATCAGAATGAAACTGCAGGACGGGGAACCATCTTGGTCTGTTGAGGCTTTGTTCCTTATCTGGATATCATTTCAATCTTTCTGGGTCCAGTCAGCGGGAGCGGGCGGTGCGGGAGATGCTGACCCTCCACGTCCCCCTTCAGGAGACGGCCCAGTCGGTCCGGAGGGAGCGCTTCCTGACCCAGAAGCTGCTGATCCCGGAGCGGTGGATCCACGAGGCCAAGGCCACCCGGGCCCGCCGCGACGGGGACCGGCACCAAGAGGCTCTGCACCTGTACCGGGCCGGATACTGGAGCCAGTGTCACCGGCTGCTGATCCAGCACCTGGCCTCAGGTCTCAGATACAGCATCACACAGTTTAACCCTCGTGGTGTCAAAATCAACACTTTAGTTGATGCTTTTTATCAAAGTTTTAACTTTTTGTTGTTTTTGTCCCTTTTTTCAACACTTTTGATGCTTTTTTTCAGTGTTTGTCACTTTTTTTGACGTTTTCAACACTACGTAACACTAACTTCTTAACTTTAGTTTTCCAGTTATTTTAGGAATTTATGGTCCATAAACCTCATTTATAGGAAATTATCCCTAATGTTTGAGTAAGAAAAGCAGAAATTAGGAATTATTGAGACTAAAATTAAAGGAATGGATGTTGATGATAATCACAGACTGGAATATGTCAACTTTTACTCAATACTATTTCAAAAACACTTCCATTTGTTTTACAATGCTATAAAATTGAATAAGACGCCCCAAAATGAATGAAAGTAGAGATTTGTACTTGGCAAATGGGCAACGTGGGGACAACGGGGGGGCAACTTTAGGGTTAGACTGTTTTTAACACCGCGGTCCAACCTGTAAATTTAATAAAAATCCTCCAAGAAAATTATATTAATCAGAATTATAAAAATGTCCGATCAGATTAAAATGACAGTCAGTTTGGAATTTAGCTTTAAATATCTGCATATTATCCTGACTTCAACAATCAAATATACAAACTTATTCTTCAATAATTATATTATTTATTTGAATCGTCCAAATCGGTGCTGAAAATGTCCGATTTGGAAAATAATAATAATCCCACACACTGAAGCCGTTGTCGAGTTTTGGGGAGTAAGCTTTGCGTTTTGAAGTTATTAAACTACAGATGTGTCTTCCTGCCGCAGACTGCATCATCAACGACAACCACGACTACCTGCTGGAGTTCCTGGAGGGGCTGGCGGTCCCTGAACACAGCGCCACCATCCAGGACTGGGACACCGCCGGGAGGGTCTACCTGGACTACATCCGGGTGGTCAAGACCCTGCAGGACATCCAGCAGGTACTGGCGCTCGGATCAACCTTTTATTTTGACATGTTTTCATGCGTAATATGGATTTTTTTTTTTTACCAAAAGGATGAACATAAAGCTGAAATCGGACTCATCGCATGCTAACGTTCACACATGCAGCCAATACACAGTCGGCACTTCCTGTAGCTTTCAAAGTAAAGGTCTCGATGCCAAGAAGGGCTTTTATTTTGAAATAGAAGCAGGGAGAGTTGAGTGGTAATCACTGTGAGTTAAAGAGGGATTAAAGCTGGTTTCCACCAGCGGGGGGGCTTCAGTCTGACAGTTACTTTACGACCCTCGAGTCATCTTCTACGTAAAATTAAATATCAACACTTTTGTTGATGCTTTTTATCAATATTTAACTTTTTTGGACGTATTTGTTGCTTTTTTTATCAATGTTTGTCACTTTTTTGACATTTTCAACACTACGTAACACTAACTTATTAGCTTTAGTTTTACAGTTATTTTTGGAATTTATGATCAATAAACCTCATTTATAGGAAATTATACCTAATGTTTGAGTTAGAAAAGCAGAAATTAGGAATTATTGAGACTAAAATTAAAGGAATGGATGTTGATGATAATCACAGACTGGAATATGTCAACTTTTACTCAATACTATTTCAACAACACTTCCATTTGTTTTACAATGCTATAAAATTGAATAAGACGCCCCAAAATGAATAAAGGACAACATGGGGACAACATGGGGGTTAAAGGAATATAAATCCTGAAGTTTAAGTACCTGAACACTGTGTGTGTGTTGCGTCAGATGGAGAACGCCGGCTACGAGCTGGAGCGTCTCTACACCAACGTGACGTCTCTGTGCAGCAGGATCGAGCTCCTGCCCTGCAGCACCGCCAGGGACCGCCTCGCCCAATCAGGTACGAGCATCACACGCCTCTGTCAGAACTCGCTGAAAGTGTGAAAACAGAGACATGAAACGTGTTGTTAGATTCCCGAGGACATCATGTCCGTCCAGAATAAACCTCCTTAAATCCACGTGAGAATCAGAGTGAAGCTGCAGAATCCATTTGATCCAGCGATGGTTGTCTACACACACACACACACACACACACACACACATGTAAACTTCTCTTGGTGGCTCAGGCTGCACAGTTCCTTCAAAATAAAAGCACCAACAGCAACTCTAAGTAGCTTCAGTAAAGATAATGATGTCATAATAAAACTTATACAGCTGTGCAAGTCAAACAAAACAGCAACAAAATACTTGACATTTTTAAAAATAACTTGTAATGCACCATCAAAGGAGACACATCTTCTCATGATGCTAAGGTTCAGGTAGGAGGGTGAAGACAGCTGCTGTTAGCTGAGAGTGGAAACCTAACACTCCCCCCCC
>NC_048419.1:25835050-25836351 GCF_013103735.1 Etheostoma cragini | reverse complement strand
CCCCCCCCCCCCCCCCCCCCCCCACCCTCCTCCCTCCTCCATGTAGAGATGGCGAAGCGTGTGGCGAACATCCTGCGGGTGGTGCTGAGTCTGCAGCAGGGCGAGGCGGGCTCGGACCCCCTCAGCATCCCCCTCAGCCAGCTGGCGCCCCACATCACCCGCCTGCCGATGCCCGAGGACTACGCGCTGGAGGAGCTGCGGGGGCTCACGCAGTCGTACCTGCGCCAGCTCATCATCAGCCAATGAGGACGCAGAACAGACACGGGCGCATCGCATCAATAAACGAGGGGTTGGCATTTCAGCCAATCAAACATCATGAAACTGATGCACAATGGGTTCGTTTCTGAAAGAGAAAAAGGACGTGAAGAAGAGTTGAAGGCGGTTTGATTTTGGAGTTTATTCACTTTGGATTTGGAGGCACGAAGTCTCAGATTCTTCATTCCTGTGTGTGTGTGTGTGTGTGTGTGTGTGTGTGTGTGTGTGTGTGTACCCTTTGAGTTCCAGACTCACACATACACAGCATCTTTTGTAGTATGAAAATATGCTTTGTGTGTGTCTCCTCTGTGTGTGTGTGTCTCTCTCTGTGTGTCTCTGTGTGTGTGTGTAACTGTAACCCGTGAGTTACTCGTTCTCCGTCTGACCCCCAAAGGAAAGTGTATCTCTGGCTTCTGACGTTATTATTTTCATTCAAAGATTTTATTTTATTCCTACAAGTAAATAAAAGCAGCCGTTAGCTTAGCATCGCGTCAGCCGTTAGCTTAGCATCGCGTCAGCCGCCTCGGTCCATATGTGAATAAATCGTGTCGTTAGAGCTGATCGGCGAGGTCGTGCCGACGGCTCGGAGGAGCGTTCAACGCGTCCGGGTCTGTTTTTGGAGAGTTGTTGTTTCTCAGACGCGTGTGAACGTTAAGACTTTCTTTTTGTTTTTTAGCATTTCGTTGCATTAAGTCAAGAGTTTCCTTCAAAAACAAGCGGCCAACCAGAGATTTATCTGCATGTAATTATATAAATATTGTATATTTTTGGAAAATCCAGCCGGGAATATCAGGTCATTTTTATTCTCCACCTTTAAATATTAATAAAATGGATGCAAAGTGTTTTTTAGAATGAAACTCTTCACTTACCCAAAAACTGCTCTTTGGTTTTTTGTAGATTAAATGTCAGTTTGCAAGAATATTTTTCTTTTTCGTCAGTTTCTCAATAAACGTGTGTGTGTCTGTCTGTGTGTGTGTGTGTCTCTCTGTGTGTGTGTGTGTCTCTCTGTGTGTGTGTGTGTGTCTCTCTGTGTGTGTGTGTGTCTC
>NC_048419.1:25831378-25834950 GCF_013103735.1 Etheostoma cragini | reverse complement strand
TGTGTGTGTGTGTGTGTGTGTGTGTGTGTGTGTGTGTGTGTGTGTGTGTGTGTGTGTGTGTGTGTGTGTGTTATTTCCACTTGCCGTGTTATAAATCGCCGGTATTTATATAGTTAAAGGAGTTTCAATATGAGTGATGAAGAGTATTTACATGAGGAGTTGTAATGGTAAACAGTAATAATAAATAAATAGCAGCAGCTGAATTATTGCACATTATAAATTAAGCTTGTGTTATTGCACAAAACAGATAACATAGTCTGTGTCACAAACTCAGAGGGAGGAGTTTTAAAGCCACAGGCAGGAAGGACTTCCGGTGGCGCTCTGTGGTGCATTGTGGGAGATTGAGTCTTGTATTGAAAGTGCTCCTGTGTTTGAGCAATACGTCTCCATAACAGCAGGTGGCGCTAATCTGTATTGTCGGCCCAAAAAATGAAAACCAGAAATGTGGTAACGTGTGTCTAGACGTGGTAAACGCCGAGCCCGCTGTCGCCGTTATCACCAGAGAGCGCTGGTCGTTGTATTCGTTACTCGCAAGAACGTGATGGCGAGAACACGAGAACATGTGATGGCGAGAACATGTGATGGCGAGAACATGTGATGGCGAGAACATGTGACGTCGAGAACACGAGAACATGTGATGACGAGAACATGTGATGGCGAGAACATGTGATGGCGAGAACACGAGAACATGTGACGTCGAGAACACGAGAACATGTGATGGCGAGAACGCAAGAACGTGATTGCAAGAACATTTCATTGCAAGAACATGTGATGCGAGAACAAGAGAACATGTGACAGCGAGGAATAAGAAGAGACTGGCGTTCGCGAGTCAAGGGCTAGAACCGACCAATCACAGTGGTCGTTGAGTCCGACCGCCCACTCGTTCAACACGTCAGATCGGCCGAGATGAACGTCGACGGCTCCCCCGACGGCACGGACACCCCCGCCAGACTCGAGTCTCCGTCCTCGCCAGACCGCCCCCCCCCCCCCCCCCCCCCCCCCCCCCCCCCCCCCCCCGGCCAGGGGTCAGGTTGGTGAGTCGGCGCCTTTTAAGCTCGCTGTTATCGCCAAGCCGCTGATTACCAAACGCATCTCACCTTCCTTTTCTTCTCATTGGTGCTCTGAGCAGCGTTCCCCGCTGGCGCTTTGCTGCCAAGACTCACGCTCTTCTTCTGATTCAAAAGGAGAGAGGAAAAAATAAAAAACTTAGATATTTTTACTGTAATAAGCACGTCTGGATACACAGCATCAGGGAGTATATTATTATTATAATTACTATTAATAACCTTTGTCTCTCTCACCTGGACAGGTGGGCCGCTCTTCAGTTGATCTGGAAGAGAAGAAACAGAATCGGTGTTGACGGTGTAAGGTGACATCTTGAATATCAATGATCTTGAACATTTGGTTATTACTCATTATGAAGATCCGTTTAACAAACGTTTATCAAAGTAATACTTGCTGGATGGTGTTTTAAGCCCCCAACGTCGCCTTCCAGGCAGTTTAACCTAACCTTAACCCTAACCTTTGCCTAACGCCTTCCAGGCAGTTTAACCTAACCTTAACCCTAACCTTTGCCTAACCCTAACCCTTCCAGGCAGTTTAACCTAACCTTAACCCTAACCTTTGCCTAACCCTAACGCCTTCCAGGCAGTTTAACCTAACCTTAACCCTAACCTTTGCCTAACCCTAACGCCTTAGCCCGGCCTGGAAGGCAATGTTGGGGGCTTAAAACACAGATAAACGGGACATTTTGTCCGTCCCCCAGTCATAATGTCTGATTTCCTGTAGTGGACCTACCAGCTGCAGGTTTTTGCTTTTTGGCGACTGATCCTGAATCAGCTGAAAGTTTTCTCGTCATCTCTGAAAAAGCCCAAAAAGGTAAACAAACACAATTTGAAAATGAGTTTCTTATTTAGCATTTTCCAGCAGTGTACAGTGTAGTTTGGTGTGTTGCCATTTTTTTGTGAGTGAATAGGGGTCCCGAGCAGTTGGGGGTCCAGTGCCTTGCTCAAGAACTGGCACCCCTCCAGCTACCAGTCCTTCATGGATCGCATCACCTTTCTTCCCCTGGCGTTGCTTCTCCAGTTTCTCCACAAAGGGGCGCAGCTGCTCCTGGACCGCAGCGTCCAACCTCGGTATGATCTTCATTATTTTATCTATTTCAGAGATGGACCCTTCTGTCCCGTAGTGCTGGACGATTAGATCAGGGATCTCTTCTCTGGTCTTGCCGGTCTTCAGTCCCTGAGGGATTTGGACCAGATTCGACAGCATCTTCCTGAAGTCTGGGTCCGTGAGCTCCTCCAGGATGGAGCTCAGGACCGGTTTCCACTTTGCTTCTAAAAGCTTCAACGACATCTGCAACACACAGAGACACACGGACAAAGGTTTGCTCATTAAAATGTTTTATTCATATTTCTGCCTCAAAGAAAAGAAACAAGTTCTATTTCCTGCTTTACCAACACGTCCAAAATGAAAGATGAAGAAAGAAAACTGCGTTGTTCTAACATCCTTTTGCCAAAAATCCACCCCAATCCTATCTGAATGTACTAGAACATCTTGTTTCCTTCCTATCCATTCACACTTCCATTACTCCATGACTACACTCCTGTAGTTATATTTTATTATATTAATATAATGTAACCCTCCTGTTGTCCCCGGGTCAACTCTAACCCATTTTCAAAAAGTTTCTATTCCAGAAATCTGGGTCTTCTTTCATTGAATTTGGTTGTTTTATTTAATTTTATAGCATATAAAGAAAAATGTATAAAAGAATGTTAAAAAAAAAACGTAGGAAAAAAAGTTAGACAAAAATACAAAGAGCAGGAAAAGTGACAATAATGTCGGGATAATCTTTCAAAACGTCGGGGAAAGTGACAAATATGGAAAAAGGCAGAAAAACATTGCCAGAGCGAGCCAGTAAAGCCAGAAGTGGCACGGCCGACGGAGAAGACAACTCGAGGGTTAACGCTCTGAAAGGAGAAGTTATTTTACCGCCATGAGGAAAGCCCGCCTAGTCTTCAAATCTCCATATTTACTTTTACACTCAGCAGTAGAGAAGGGCCAGAAAGAGGGCCGTGTGCAGAGATATCATCAGGTAATCAGCTTCTAGAGATTCATGCTATCTACATAACATACTATATAACATAACATACTATATAACCTAGCATAACATATCATATCATACAACCCACCATAACCTACTACACCAGTCCCATTGAAACCAGACCAGGACCAGGACCAGCGTGCTGCTGATCTCTGACCCTTCACCTTCTCTTCCAACCACCAGACTACATACACACATTCGTGTTTTAACAGAAATTACCAACAGAGTAATAAATGAAGACTCACTGTGTCCTTCTCTCCAACCTCCGCCTGTTTTCTTCCTTGAATCCCAAAACGAGGAAGTGAAACTCTGAGTGGAGCGGGGCCACGTAGTCTGAACCTGTTTGGGCAGAGACCCCCTTAGATCCTGTCTAACAGGCACGTTTAGTCCGCTCTGATAAAGTATATCTAAAATATATTTCATCATCAAATCATGTTTTTTCCAAATTTGAAACATCCTGTTTCAAACT